>NW_023238208.1:0-1140 GCF_002007445.2 Ailuropoda melanoleuca | reverse complement strand
GTGTGATACAGAAATTTTATGTTTTGGATGTGGATGTAGGGTGAAGGGAAGAGGAGCTTGGAGGGCCTCAGTAATAAAATGAGGTAAATAGCATGTGAAGGATCATGAATATTATTCATCAGGGAATAAGCATGCACTGAAACTTAAGAGAAGGGAGCAATACTGGTAGATTATTTTTTAAATGAATATGTGGTGGTGTAAAAAATAGGCTGCAGAGGGGGGAAATTAGGGTCAGGAATACTAGTCAAGGGGGTGCCTGGGTGGCTCAGTCATTAAGCATCTGCCTTCAGCTCCAGGCGTGATCCTGGGGTCCTGGGATCAAGCCCCACATCGGGCTCCCTGCTCCACTGGGAGCCTGTTTCTTCCTCTCCCACTTTCCCTGCTTGTGTTTCCTCTCTCACTGGCTGTCTCTCTCTGCCAAATAAATCAATGAAATCTTTAAAAAAAAGAAATAAGGAATACTAGTCAAGAAGAAGTGACTATTTCTCTTTAGTGTTCTCAAACCAGAACCTAGAGTAAAACCTCAAATCTATATTTTGCATAAAAGGTTCCCCAGATTACACATTGGCATTATCTGGGGAAACTCTTATGCAAAATATAGATTTGAGGTTTTATTGTAGATATTAGTTTAGTGAATCAATTATTAAGGCTAATAACCTGTATTCTACTTGATCTCTAGGTGACTCAAACACATGTGACATGGCTAATCCATGTGTTAAATGAATTTGAGATTGATGGGAAGATGAAGAGACAGATGGAAAGGACTTCTGAAGGTAGATGCTGTGCCTCTCTGACACATTGCTGGTAAAGAGTTAGTGTAGAATGGAGGAGTCACTTGGCAACTGGTATTTTTCTTGTCAAAATTTGAGAACTTAGATTCAGTGCCAGTTTGTGGATATCCAGTGCATGTGTACTTTGTAGTTTTAGTCTACTACAAATCATGAATTGAAAGTCATTGGGGTAGACTGAAGGCATACCTATGTATGACATCTCTATTGGAGAATACATAAAGTGAAGAGAATGGTGAGTAACTAAACTGACAAAGTATATTAAAGGGGAGTGAAAATGTCACTTTTAGACAGCCAACCTGATCCTCTTTTCTAAAACATAATCTTTGTGCCAGGCAAAGCTCATTTTTTT
>NW_023238207.1:0-1140 GCF_002007445.2 Ailuropoda melanoleuca | reverse complement strand
GGTTTGGAAGCTTGCCAATTCTGGGTAGGGAGAGATGAGGGTTCCCAGCCAGTGGGTGGGGACACAGAAGTAGTGACTGGTAGAGCCAATGAGAGTCATATGTTGTAGAGGAAAGAACCAAGACTGAGACTGAGACTCTGGACATATTGGTCCAATGTAGACACTGCTTTCAGTGCTTTATTCATAGTAATTCATTTATCCGTCATCCAAGGTCACACAGGAAGAAAGTGACAATGCCAGAGTCGGAGCCTAGCCTGGCCTGCAGGCCCCCACACAGGGGCTGCCTCTCCAAGTTCTGCCTCACCAGCCCCACAGGTCCCCTGGCTGGGATAGAGCCTCGCATGGTTGTGACTCCCGGGCCCTGAGCACCCCCACATCCCAGGCATGGCCCCACACACCACTTCATTCCGTCCTCCAGCTGGATTGGTGTTGAGAGCCCATCTAGGGGTGAGGCAGCTACAGCTCAGAGATGGGATGCTGCTTACCTTCTCCTTCCTCTAGGTCACCCAGCTTCTCAGTGACAAAGCCAAGGAGTGGGGGTGGGGTAAGGGATCCACCTCCCAAGCCTGGGTCCTGTCAGCAAAACGTCAGGAGCCCAGTGTGCATTCCGTAAACATCAGTGTTTACTGTCTCAGAGTAGAGAGCAGCCCCAGAGGCCTAGGGGGCGGGAAAGAGGCTTTGAGGAAACACCTCCCCAGGGAGTCCATTCCCAGAAACCTGAGGACAGGCAGCTGGGAAAGGCCATGTGAGGAGATGCCTTCAGGACCCTGGGTGCCCCACCTCACAGATACCCTGCCAGCTCTGGGACCACCTGGACCCCTGCAAGCGTTGTGGGTCCCATTCAGCATCTATAGGGCAAGGAGAGCGCGTTTGCATTCGTACGGGGATTTGTAATGAGACCTAGTACATATTTAGTAAAATACAAACCTTAAGTGATGAATGTTTACCTGTGTATACAGCTGTGATCAATGACTAGGAGACTTCCATCTCCCCAGACTGTTCCTTCCTGCCTGCTGCCAGTCAACACCCTCTTCCAAGGGTACCCACTGATTTCTATCAACATAAATTAGGTTTTCCTGTATTTGTATTTGAGTCATATGATATGCACTTCTTTTTTTTTTTTTTTTTACGATTTTTTTT
>NW_023238206.1:0-601 GCF_002007445.2 Ailuropoda melanoleuca | reverse complement strand
TCCTTTCACAAGGAGGCATTCTGAGCAAGTATTATCCAATAGAGGATTGGTTTCCTTGACTGAAAGAGCATGGAGGAGATCGATATTAGGTAGCCTGTGCAAGTGAGATGCTAGGAGGAAGAAGCAGCCAGGTAAAAGGAACTTGGGACAGATGGAGGGGATCGAGACACAAAGTTCACCGTTTTCTCTAGGGCCAATCCTGTGTTCTCCCCATATTTCTTCAAGATCTATCTAATTCCAACCCTTGATTTCCCCCGCTGGACACTTCACATCAGCCCAGAAGAAACGAAGTTGAAACATGACTGAGTCTCACCACCACCACCCCCACCACCATTTTTCACTTAATCTGCAGTAATCCTTGCCTGAACCGGGAAAAAGAGTCAGAGTACAGAGTTGGTCACACACAGAGGAGAGGTGTGTAACTCTATTTTTGGAGGAGTTTTAGAGAGTTGGAATATAATTGTGGGAAGGAACTTTACATTTTTCTAGGCTAGGATTGATGGTGTAGGTTGGAGAATTCTTTGAGGCTGTCCTGTGCATCCTATGGGAGCATATTTAGTTGCATCACTGTTCTCTACCCACTAGATGCCAGCAGTCCCCC
>NW_023238205.1:0-1139 GCF_002007445.2 Ailuropoda melanoleuca | reverse complement strand
AAATAAATAAAATCTTTAAAAAACAAAACAAAACAAAAAGCAATGCTATTTTATGGAGAAGAAAGAGGAAGTTAAGAGGGGTTGTTTTGAATAAAAGTCCCCACTGGAGAAAAGTAAGAGTTCAGAGTGATGATGGCTTCTCATCGGATAAGTTGCAGGGGTAGTTGATTTCATGTCAGAAATGCAATGTACATCTTTCCCTGTTGAGGCCTGTAATTGATGATTCTCTCCTACTGAGATTTTTCTATTAGGGCTCTGTAACTGACAAAACTTCCTGTAATTGACATTGAGTGGTACCTACCAGCCTCTCCTAACATGCCCAGCCTACCATCAGCGTGGTTTCCTTTTCATTAATTCTCACAATACCTACCATCCTGAAGTAAAAATCAAAGAGCATTTGTGACTCCTACTGAAACAGTTATGCATGTATTAGCCAAGAGTGCATGCCAAAATTCTCACCAGAAAAGCTATGAACTAAGATGGAAATAATATAAGATGCTTAGAAATGCATGATGATTGTCCTTTCAGGAAGGCTATATTAAGAAACCATTAATTATTAATGAAAATAACAGCAAAGTGCAAAAAATAAAACTGAACTGGATAATGGATACATTTACTGAATCAGTAGGTACCGAAAATGGAAAGGCATAAAGTTAGGGAAGGTGAAGGCTTCTTGGTGCATCTGGGATAGAACTAAAAGCAGGCTTCAAAGTCCTTTAGGCACACTCTTATCCTAGCTGAGCAACTTCGGAGGGCCCACAATTAGCCACTTGCAGCCTAGCCTCAGTGCATCCTCCCCAAGGGACATAAGGTGGCTTGGTGGGAAAAAAGCAGTGCCATCATGTGACTTCAAGAGTTCCTCTGCTCCAAATCTTTATTTGGCAACTGATGCTGGGAATTCTTTCAATAAGGTTAATACATTTTCCTTCCATAATGAGATAAATAATGATCAAACGTTAAAATAATGCACTCTCATCACAAACCTAAGAATCCTAGAAAGACAGCACGTTATTTTAAGTGTGTAAGACCAAATTAATGAGACAGGTTCTGTATGTTCAAGGAACTTACACTCTCAAGATTTCTTCACTCTACATTCGCAAGAACAAATTTATCAGGATGGGAATCACCTGATTTTTGCA
>NW_023238204.1:0-1139 GCF_002007445.2 Ailuropoda melanoleuca | reverse complement strand
TCCCCCTGCTTGTGTTCCCTCTCTCGCTGGCTGTCCCTATCTCTGTCGAATGAATAAAAATAAAATCTTTAAAAAAAAAAAAAAGGAAGGAATTTACTGTGTTTAGACTCTGAAGGGAAAGTGCCTGGACAGACAGAGAGGTAGAACATAGAGAAGGGAGAATGGATCAAGAAGGTCCTTGAGCTGTGGAAGACTGGGATCCAGAGCTGAGATGAAGAGTCAGGTAGAAGGAGAAATGGCACCTTCACCCAAGACTCAAGGAGGACAGGGAAGTACAAAGCCAGACAAGTTTGTAGGCTAGAGGGTAGATTGCTGAGCTCTCATTCTATTGAGAACTCCTAAAATTCTAATTTTATGTGGCATATACAGTTGACCCTTGAACAACACAGGCTTGAACTACACAGACCCGCTTATGCACACATTTTTCCAATAAATACAGTACAGCATTATAAATGTATTTTTTCTTCCATAAGATTTTCTTCATAACATTTTCCTTTCCCTAGCTTACTTTAATGTAAGAATACTATATATAATAGATATAAAAAACAATATATGTGTTAACTATATTATCTGTAAAGCTTCTGGTCAACAGTAGGCTATTAGTAGCTAAGTTTTGGGGGAGTCAAAGGTTATACCTGGATTTCTGACTATGAGGAAGATTGGTGCCCAGACCCCCATGTTGGGGGCAATTGTAGTTTATAGATGACAATAAAAAGAAACAAAAAAGTAATGTCAGAATGACTTCAGCAAAACTGTCCATGGATGGTTTTCTGCTTTATTTTGATCATGGAAAATGTGTACTCCCATTCTAAACATGAAAAAATAAATGCATAGTAACTTTAAGTATATGCTTCTAGAACATAGTTAAAACTTCCATGTCTGGCTCTTTGCATACTCAGAAAACAGACACAGTAATATCTGGCATGGTGACTTCATGGAACAAGGTATTCTAAATAAATGAGTTTTCTAGATAACTAACATTTAAATCTCTAAATCATTGACTCCTGTTGCTCCAATTTTGCCACAATTCATTGATTCTCCTAAATGTTCCTGAATTCTATGGGGGCTATCTGCTGTGCTAACATGTGCCGAAGCTATTCACCTTCATACCACAGTGATGCATTTGGTATTCCTTCTCA
>NW_023238203.1:0-4383 GCF_002007445.2 Ailuropoda melanoleuca | reverse complement strand
CTTTATTTTCAAACACATTCATCTTTATTCACATATTAGATGTGCTGTACTTTAAAATTCAGCTTTATAACACCCTAGTTTTTCAGTATTATTATTGATCAGTCTGTTTCAGAACACATAAACCTCTTTAAAACAAATGTAGACCTAATGACCCAGAACCCATTTGCCCAAAAGTAAACTTAGCAAACTCCCTACAGTCAACTTCAGGTTTGATTTTTTTCTAAAAATTTGTGTTTTGCTCACAAAAAGGCCATTTCTTCCCAAGGCATGTCTCTATTGAATGAATGTTGAATTGTGCATCCTTCCTGATTAGTGAGAATGCAACCTTGTTTTTCTTCTCTTTGCCACAAAATAACAAAGACTGCCAATATTTAGTCTTCATTATGTACAGGCATGAGGGTGATGTAAGAAGCTATGTCAAAGTCAGGACTGCAAAACTGCCTAAAAAGATTGTATTATTTAAATAAATCTGGGGGCATGGTTTCTTCCCTGTTTGGAAACAGTGAGGGCTGCCCTATTATGCTTGTAAGTGTATTTTTTGCTTTGTTCCATGGTGGAAAATGTGAGCCTTTGCTGACTTTGAAGATTCAGGTGAGAAAAGTTCAGATTAGAACAAATAAGTGAAAAATCACACATACCCTATTGAAGGACAACAAACAAATTCTCTGTAATTCCGGCTACAAGGAGACAGTATGGACAATACTATCTCTAAAATTTCAGACATTAAAATACTGGGTTGATTAGAACAGCTGTAGAATGAGTAGCTAAGGGATTTTCCCCATCTTCACTGTTTTTATAGGTCAGGCTTGACTGCTTACGCTAATTAGACAGAATAAAAGAAAAATTTGTAGAAAAACTGGAAATCTGATGCACTTCTTACATGTGTTAGTCCTTGAGATCACAAAAAATTATATTACATTTGCCTGTTTTCAAAAGACTGTGGTATGGTTTTTTAAAGAACCTGGGATAATATAAAATCCCAGGTGGTGGAGACTAAGAGCCAAATGAGAACTGCATACAATACACACAATATGCAGACAAGGTGTGTTAAGAGAATTCAGGGGTGAGAGCCATCCCTGAGGAATGGAGTCCAAGAAGGGTCCTGGAGGTGGCACTTAGACAAGTAGAGAAGGAAAAGAAGCATTTCAGACAGGCAGCTTGTTCAGCGGAATGGAGATGGACCCGTATTGTTTCGGAGCAAACTGGGTTGGAACAAGAGATTCATTTATGGAAGTAAGAAAAACAGAATGGAAGAGATGTGTAGGGAACGACTTGTGGGGTTCCTTGGAGCAATGGAGTTTGAACAGCTGGCAGAGATTTATTCAACAAATAAATGAGTGCCTGCCATGTGAGAGGTTGTTGCAGTGGGCACTAAACAGATTATCTCTGAAAAAGGTGTCTGAGCTTGAGGAGAGGGGAAGGGAGATACATTTGACTGAACAATATAGAGAAGAATGTATGAGGATAGACAAGCTTAAGTCGTAGTGAATTGGCTCAGAGCAAAAAGGGAGACATGTGTGACAGCAGAACACGAACCGAAGGAGATGCCCGTGAAAGATGTTACAAAGAAAGAAGCAGCTGGCCTGAATGGTGGAAAATGTGGGAAGAGAAACAAAGTTCAGCAGACAAATTGGTTGGCTATTAAAGGAGATTATGCTTGAGGATTTAAAGAATGTGCAATGCAGTTCTGAAGCTAACAATACAAATTCAGTCAAACTTCACAGGTTAAGGGCACAGTCCCCGACAAGACCGCTCTCCCTTCAGCCACAAGCTGTAGGGTGCCCAAGCCACCCATGCTTGGGACCAAATGGCTACAAATTTGGAGGTGCTCACTATTCCTTCAGGTTTGATAATTCACTAGAATGACTCACGGAATTCAGGAAAGCACTAAACTTTTATTGTAAGGGATAAAAGTCAGAATGAGCTAAAATGAAGAAACATACAGGACGATGTGGGAGCTTCCCCATCATGAAGATTCTGAGTTCTCAGGAAGTATCACCCTCTCAGGATACTGATGAGTGTCAGCAGCTCAGGGGCTGAACTAAGCATCATTGTACACGATTTTTTATTGGAGTTTCATTACACAGGCATGACTAACTGAATCACTGGCTATAAAACTGGACTTAATCTCTAACCTTCCCTTCCCCAGAGGGTCAGGCTGATATCACAGGACTCAAAGCCCCAAACCTCTACTTATATGATTGGTCTTTCCTGCATGACCAGCCCCCATTCTGGCTCATTGGGTTAGCATAAACTATCTAAAGGCACTCCAGGAGTTATCTGATTAGCATAAACTCAGGTGGGGCTCAAAAGGCCCACATAAGTAACAAAGACACTCCTATCACTTGGGAAATCCAAGGATTTAGAGGATTCCTCTGAAGAACCAGGGACAAAGCCCAGCTACATTCTTTACTCCACAGCACAATGGATTTAAAGTAACTCTAGGCTCTCTTAGGTGGCATCTCCAGCTGAAGTTCCAAAACAAACCAGAGAGAAAGAGAAAAGAGGACTAGTGATGTGACTTTGACCACAAAGAGAAAGTGCACATGGTGTTCAGAGCTACTTAGCAAGGTCTGCAGTCCTTGTAGAGAGGATATGCATGGCGAAAGCAACCCAAACATACACAGCATATTTTTCTAAAGAAATCAACCCTGAGCCTGATAGTAACATTAGCATGAATAAAACGGTTCTTGCATCTTCTTTCTTAACCAGACATCTAAAATACATCTTTTATATGCATATAAAACAAATCCCTAAAGAAAATGTGATCCCAAAAATATACAAATCCAAAATTGATATAGCAGTNAAAAATATACAAATCCAAAATTGATATAGCAGTGACTTAAAAACTTCATTCTTGTTAGACAAATGCAAAAGTGATGAGGTCAGCATTATCAATGCTCTGCTTTGGGCACTGCATACCAGCATAAACTTAGCTGTAATTACTCTATGTTGACCTGTTCTCAGGTCAATTCATTGCCACACATTACTGCAGTTATTAGCTGACCCACTCCCTATACCTGCAATAATACCTCCATGTATTTGCCTTTGAGGATGATTGTATCCAAATGAAAAATACTACCTTTTCTCTCCTATTCAGTGACAATGACACAAGTGAAAACTATGTAAAGGTTTTTTTCTATTTCAACTATTTATTATTATTCAACTTTTGAATGATCAGAAATGGATCCAGAAAGAATATGGCTTACTTAAGAGTAAGATATATATCATGGAACACTACACCAAAAACGAATGATGTACTGTATGGTGACTACCATATCATAATAAAAAAAAAGAGTAAGATATCTATAAGCAGAAAAAGATTATATTATAAAATACACTATATTTGGATATTGCTTCTTTATACTTCTAGAATAGATTATGGACTTGGCAAATAATATAAATGAATATTTTTTACTTCAAATTAACAAATACAGTATAATATTTTTTATATAATCAAACTTTATATGCATGCAAAATATTCATAGCTCTGCGGTTAGGAAAATGGCTGAAGACATAAGCAATTTCTCTAACATATTAAAAACATATACTGACTGATAAGGACTTAAAAAAAAACCCGTTTTTGAGTACTTAGTGTGAAAATGGCTGAAGACATAAGCAATTTCTCTAACATATTAAAAACATATACTGACTGATAAGGACTTAAAAAAAAAAAACCCGTTTTTGAGTACTTAGTGTGAATCACAATGAACTCTAGGCAGCATTATCTAATATCTCAGTTTTATTCTTGTGAGAAGTAGATGCCAAGAATTAGACGTACAAGTGACTTGCTGGGAGAATGTCTGCCAAGGATAAAGAGAAAGAGCAAGATCCAGATAAGCCTTCGGATTCTGGTGCAGGTCTAACATCTGTGGAAAGTTGGGTAGGAGAGCAGTACAGTGCCAAAGGAAAAATCGCCCATAAGCAGAGTGTTGGGTCAGGCCAGAATTACCTGGCTATATATAGTACCTCTGTTGTACTCAGTTACGGGGTAGGGGCAGCCCAGGACAGCATGGGCTTTACAGGTTCCACTGCAATGGATCCTAAAAGTAAAGCAACCAGAGGTCATTTGCCAACTATTTCCTAGAAGGGATATCTGAGTGGTACACTTCCATGGCCACCACAGTCCCCCCCTTATATGTCTCATAAAGTTTCTCCTGCACAGATTTCCAGAAAGTATCCATTCATTCCTATGGATCTCTCCTCCTGAGAGAAATTTTAATGGTAGTATGTTAGGAAGACAAATTATAACCCTGTCTCTGCAGTTAGGCTTTGAGCAATAATTGTAGGTCCTGCTGGTTTACCTGGTGTTGTAACCCAAAAATCCATTCTTGATGATTCTGAGCCCTACTCAATTATACCTTTTTCAAATGAGGATTGCTG
>NW_023238202.1:0-1139 GCF_002007445.2 Ailuropoda melanoleuca | reverse complement strand
GTACGTAACACAGTATGTCTATCAAAAGCCACAGAACTTTGTTACACAAAGAATGAATTTAATGTATGTGCATTTAAGAAAATACTTAGGAGATCACGGGTGCCATGCAGACTGACAAAAGATTCTAACTGTATTACAAATGTAGGAGACAGCCTTACTGAAGGGAATGGGGAGAAAAGATGCTGACCTCAGTACATTTGGAAGTGAGCGATCGGCCAGACCAATCAATAGCAAAAGGAACTATACCCAAGGAACTGGGGCTTGGGAAGAGTGAGATGTACTACACCCCTGGAAACTAAACTTGCTCCTTTTTCCCTCCAAAGCCCCTGAGACCCGCCCCTGAGCCTGCTCATGTTCACTCAGTACCAGGGTATAGAGAACTTGTCCAGCATCCCCACCATGCCATCCCTCCCGTAGAAGGCATGGTTTAGATGCCCTGCTGGGGTCGTTTGCCAGCTGCAGATTAACAGAGTCACTCAGAACTCTGGGTTCCTGCTCCTGCTGTTTCACTAAGTTAAAGTCATGACAGAATGAACGTCAAGTTAGCAACAGTTTCTTGTTCATTCTCTGTACCTCCCACAGGCTCTGGTACAGTAGCTAGAGAAGGAGAGTGCTATGCTCTGGTTGCTAAAGCTGTCTGCCTCAGGAGCACGGCTGCACTCTTCTGAAACCACTACACACGGATAACTGGAATCAGATCATTAAATGGAGGCAGGATGGCAGAAGGTGGTTTTCTCACTGCTGTAGTGGGAGGTTACTGACAAGCAAGGGGAGAAGGCTACCATGATCCATGTTACTGCAGTACAGTTGAAGACGTCAGTGTAAGCTCGTGATTACCTTAATATAGATAAACATGGATAGATACATACACAGATACACAAATATTTGTAGATAAATATATGTACCTGGGTTAGTGTACTCATCTGTTTTCCTTGCTCTGTCAGATAAAAGACCCTAGAAGCAATGATATTCAGTAGCAACGATCACATCTGGTACCCAGATCTTAGTTTCTAATATCATTCTACACACACACACACAGGAACCTGGGATCCTTGGGAAAATGCCTGATAATAGAGCTGGGGCAAGGTATACACAAAATGAGCGCCAGAAAATAAGTAAATGCTGGGAAAAAAAAAAAA
>NW_023238201.1:0-1139 GCF_002007445.2 Ailuropoda melanoleuca | reverse complement strand
GTACAATTCTGGTAAAGTGGATGACACAGCGCCTTCCTTATAGGAATCTCATTTATCCATATTCTTCTGCAGAGCCTGTGGGGCTTCCATCTGCACATTCTTCTGTCACAGTATTTGGGAAAAAGTTCAAGGAAAAGACCCTCCTCCAAGTAGAGTGTTCTATTGTTTATGAGATAATTTAACATATTTCAGTATAAACAAGATGGGATGTGTGTAAAACTATCTCTTAGTTCCCTTTAGAGGTCGTTAGCATTCAAGGTACCCTGAAACTATCCCTCTGAGGTGGTCAACCAGAGAGACCCTAATCAGGAACCACTCCCTTCAGAGCTGATTATTAGCATTTAGAATATCAGTGTCAAAAATCTACAAAGTCAGTTTGCCACACGAAGTTTGGACGAGCCTAATTATCAGCCTAAGTGCCCATGCCTTGAACAATGGCTTGGAGACTGGGATACAGCCAGGTCTGATCAAGGTGACCAGAACAATCCAAAGGATGGGCACACAGCTAATGAAGGTTGCAACGTAATCAAGGACTTGACATTACGCCTGCCACCGTTACAAAGCCACGCTCCCTCTTTCGGATTCTCCACACACGATCACAGTTCTGTGAACATATTCCCCTTCAAGGCTTCTGCCAGCACTGACCAGGAAAGAGAGGCTCTGACCACACTCAGGCGTTCTGGTCCACCTGCTGAAGGGCTGGGGAAGCTGGAAATGCTGTCAAGGGTGGTCGGCAGGGTCAAGCACTGAAATCTGACTGGCTACTCTAAATCCCGCCCCCACTGATCATTGGCTGTGGGCTCTGGGCATGTTGCCTAACCTCTCCATGCCTCAGTTAATATAGGCAAACGGCTTAGACTCATGCTCACCAAATAGCGAATGCATTGTTAGTCAGCATTATTATTATTACCCTATAGAGGAGAGTGGAGCACCAGGCCATCCAAGCTCCAAGACACCAGGTTTTATTATGACAATAATAATTACCATTTAATGAGAACCTTAATCACTATAAGCACACACTACTAGCTCCCTGATCCCTCACAACAACTCTGTGGACGTAGCTATGATTATCCCCCATTGGAGATGATCAAGATGAAGCTTGAAAAGGTGCAGAAACGTGCTCTCTGCCACAGAGCCTA
>NW_023238200.1:0-1139 GCF_002007445.2 Ailuropoda melanoleuca | reverse complement strand
ACCAGGGCCATTTTTCACGCCATAGACTGGGCTCCACTATCTCTCAAAATAGCTTTTTATACTACGGTGATGGCAAAGTGGCTGAGAGAAAGGAAGGTTTCACTTCTTCAACCTGTAACTACAGAAAATGTGTGTCTTGGGCACAAAGGGATGTTACCAGGCAACATGATAGAAATGAATAACATTGATAATCAATCCCATAGTAATAGCTTTTATAATTAAAGATTACTGCAAGTAAAATAGATTCTAACACAAATGGGAATAATGGAGACATGGCCATCTCTCTGCCTCTTTGTCAGCAACTGTCCTCCTGCTTACACGTGGACCCTGCTATGCTTCTGTGGCACGGGCCAAGTCTGTAATTAACCACCTGCCAGTGTTGGTGGCCGTAACTCTAACCAGGCCAGCACTTTCTTCACTAAGTTCTTACAAGGGATAATTAAACCCGCTAGCCTTGTTTGTGAGGTCTGATCACAACTGAGCAGTACATAAGTATGTTGGCACGTCTAACAGCGATGGATTCTCAAAGAACCACTGGCTGGTGCCTGGGCTGCCAGCACACTAATCATCAGATAAGTATCTCCTTATGTGAGTGCCTTGAGTCACAGCCCCTGCCCCGTGAGCCTTCACCTTTTCTTTTAATCGAACAACGTTTTGCAATTTCAGCTCCATCTATCAGGCGCTTCTATTGTCTGCTAATAGAGTTTACAGAATCCTATTCCCCAGTCTATAGCCAGAGCCAAGAAATCTTCCGTCATTCCTGTAAGTCCAAGAACGTTTCAGATGCACTATAAACTGAACTTGAACGTCGTCCACCATCGGCTGCCGACCTGAGAACTTGCCAGCAAGGGCTTTAATTCATAATTAGATGTTGGCTAGACAAATTACCTGCCAATGGTACCGTTGCCCACCACTATCGCACAGGAAAATAATGTTCAATGTGGGGATACATGGAAAGAGAGAGCTCTCCTGGGAGGAAGTATTTTGCAAAATCTATTTCCTTGACAACTGTTTTCCAAGCAAATGTTAGTACTGTAGGGTTTTTTCCCCATGGTTTTGAAATATTCTGGTGTCTAAAAATCAACATTATCAAACGCTCTAATGTGAAAAATAGGGATCAAAACTGAAGCAAAAAAAAA
>NW_023238199.1:0-1139 GCF_002007445.2 Ailuropoda melanoleuca | reverse complement strand
AAAAGATTTATTCATTTATTTGAGAGAAAGAGAGGAGGAGGGCAGAGGGAGAGGGAAAAGAAGAGAATCCCAAGCAGATTCCCTGCTGGGCATACAGCCAGACTCAGGGCTTGATCCCATGACCCTGGAATCATGACCCAAGCCAAAACAAAGAGTCAAAGCCTTAACTGACTGAACACCCAGGCGCCTCTCTGAGGGGAGATTTAATAAGTCTGGACTAGGGTGGATGATCTTCCTGGAAAAAAAATCTGTAAACTGGGTTCTGAAGGATGAGTAGGAGTTAGCAGGTGAAGACCAGGGGACAGAAAGAGGCAAGAGAAAGCCCAAATGCTGTGAAGCCTGGAGCTTTTTAAGAACAAAGAAATGAGAACAATTTGAAAGCAGGGTAGGGCATCAGGCTGGAGAGGGGCTGACAGTTCAGCAATTTCTGGGCCAGTTTAGAAATTAAGATCTTATCCCAAGTATGATAAGAAGAATTATAATCACAATAATGACATAATTAGGTTGGCCTTAATATTCGAGAATAGCCCATTCATTTATTATATCATTTTTCATCAATTAACCCTACCCTCAGATTTCATCCATCTGTGATATCTGATCCCTGTGAAGGCATTACCTTAATTAGAGTTACAGCAAGAGAAGGTAAGACAGAGAAGAGGTAGAAAAAAATTAGAGTACAGTGAAAATTCCTCATCATGCAGGGATGTGCATGGATGGCCATATAGACTGGTAGCTAATTCCATTCCTGTTTGGCAAAAAAAGAAAAAAAAATGGGATTCTGCGATGCCATAGCTCTTCTGACAACACAAAGGAAAAGAGATCAAAGTGACAGCATTTCCTTCTGCATTCACATCTGAATATTTCTGCTATGGCCATCATTACAACTAATGGCTAAGAATTGGAAAGTTTCTTGTTTTGTTTTCAGGGGTGGCTGAAACAAGCCATCTAACATTAAACTGTATAAAATAAGTTTTACTTTCTGTTTACTCTGAATTTACTCTCAGAATCTCCAAATATTAATTGTTAAATCTAAAATCTAACTTAATAGTCTTGACTTCCAAACGAACAAGAAGGTGAAGGGGGTGAAAGGGACAGGAATTCATAAGTTCATAAGACAGGGTGTTTAAAAAAAAAAAAAA
>NW_023238198.1:0-1139 GCF_002007445.2 Ailuropoda melanoleuca | reverse complement strand
AAAAAATAACAAAATTAAAGTGCTATATTTAAGTATATCATGAGAAAATTATGGCGGCATATGACCAAACTGTCAGCAGTAGTTACTTCTAGAAGAACTATGGGTTACTTTAACCCTACATCATCTGCAGTGCTGGAAGTTTCTAGAAGATGCTTGGTTACTTTTAAAAGTGTGGGGGGCGGGGGATTTTTTTTCTCATCATAGTATGTGCAGCTTTAAAAATCAGCAAATTTACTAGGGCCTTGTTTATACCTCTTTTTATCAAGGTTGAACATACATTTGCCGTAAGTAAAATACTCCACCTTCATTAAGCCAATTGGTGCTCAGTTCCAAAAGCATGGGGATCTGCCACACATCACGGAAGTAAAGCGGGCTCGGTCAACACACAAGAACTGTAACGGAGGGTCTGACTCCTAGGTTACATCAAGAAACCAATGTCCTCCACAACTCAGTTTGTAAACAGAGTCCTGATAAGCTAACGTGCTCATCGTCTGGCCCACTACAGCCATCACTGGAGTCCAGCTCTGGCTGAAGGCACACGGCACAGACACCTCACCTGCTGGACTTCATGGGCTGCTCATACGGTGTCTGCTGAATGGCATACTCCTGGTACCCTCTCCGAGGCGCCAGGTCGGCCACGGTGGCCTCGGGGTTGGCAGTGCCTGTCTCCGGGGGCCCGGCCTCCACTGGAACAATCTTGGTAGCACCTGAGATGAAGGTACAAGGCACCGCACGTTAAAGAGGCACCATGAGGGGCTCTGACCCCACCCCATGCAGGAGCAGAGCCCCAGAAGTGTGTTTCTTTACTGTTTGGCATGCTTGCAAGGTATCGATTTTCCTGCAGTTCACACATTTAACTTCTGTGTGTGTCGCTGTGCGTGTGTGTGTTTGCGGAGGGGAAAGGGCAAGTTTTCTAGTAATCTAGCAAAACATCCTTCTGGGCCTCCTGACTGGCACAGTTGGTTGAGCGTCTGACTCTTGGTTTTGGCTCAGGTCATGATCTCAGGGCTGTGAGATTAAGCCCCACGTCAGGCTCCCTGCTCTGTGGAGTCTGCTTGAGATTCGCTCTCCCCCTCTCTCAGCCCCTCCCACTCTCTCTCTAAAATAAATAAATAAATCTTTAAAAAAATAAAAAAAAA
>NW_023238197.1:0-1139 GCF_002007445.2 Ailuropoda melanoleuca | reverse complement strand
GTATTGTTTCCATGTTACCTGAATTCCTGTTCTCTATGTGATCCATTCTGTATAAATCTCTATACACCAGTACACCTAATTATAGAATATCCTCAGTAAATATCATTGGGATAAGATTATTTGATGTTCCCCTAAAACACCACATTGATAATATAAATATCTAACATTTATTGAGAGTTTAGTATGAATCAGACTTTACACAGTAGTTGGCTCTACAAAGGCCCTTTAAAGCCTCATTTAAGGTTGGAGAAAAAGGATGTAATTTGCCCACTCTCATATAGTCAAGTGTTAAGATTTGATGGCAAGCAGGCTGTCTCCAAAGCTGCACTCTGAATCTTCACCCATTATCCATTGTCTAATCATGTGGCACAGTATTCCCCAAGTGCCTCTCTCTATTATAGGGACAGCAGTGAGCACATCAACATACACCACAGATTCAATCTGTTCTTCAAACAAAGAGAAGTCGCCATAAAATATAAGATTTTCCTAGATATTTACTTTTGGAATTTATATATCTGTGCACACACACAATCATCTCAAATAGTATAAGGTCTACTTTCTAACAATGTTACATATCTCATAAAATCTTTTATCCAACTCATTTTTCTCAATGATGACATATTATGGAAAAAACTAAATTTAAGATAAAGTAAAATGTGGCAACATCTTTTTTGTTTTGAAGAAGATGACTTGTAAAATATTTTTCTTCAAAAACTTGACTTTTTAATAGTCTTTGAAAAATGACAAGTTTACATTTCTACATAGATAAAGGAGATTAAGAGTATACTTATTGTGGTGGGCACTGAGTAATGCATAGAATTATTGAGTCATTACACTGTACACGAAATTAATATAACACTGTATATTAATTATACTTGAATTAAAAAAACACTAAAAGAAAGTTATTTTAAAAGAATAATCAATGTGAATTTAAATGTGAAAAGGATAAATTTAAGTCTCCAACATTCTGAGAGTAAATTAATCTTTATCACACTATGTCATTGTTCTTTTGACTGGGACTACTAGATATCCATTGAAAAGTAGAGCAACATTAATAGCTACAGTACTCTCTGAAAACTCTTACACTCTCTATTGAGGGACATAAATCCCCTGACAATCCATTTTATCTTAGCACAAAG
>NW_023238196.1:0-1139 GCF_002007445.2 Ailuropoda melanoleuca | reverse complement strand
GAAAAAAAAAAAAAAAAAAAAAAAAAAGATTTGAAGACATGGAAAGACTGCAAATTTAGTATTCATAAATACTCAGTGAAAGAAACACAGAAAGATAAACTTTGGTAAACAGGAAATCAAATAAAGACGTACTATCAAAAAGTCACAGTGAGCACAATAACAGAAAAATTGGCAAAACAGTTGTCATTTTCATAAATTCAAATGTGAGGATGTGTGAAAAATTAGTTGAGCCTAAAATACTAGATAAAAATAATGTAAGAAGAAAAGATCGGCAATTTATAGAACATTCTGATTTATGAGAATAAAATTATTAATCGAATTTAGGCATTATTAAAATATGTATTAAAAATGTAAAAGCAGGGGAGGAGTTAAGACGGCAGAGTAGTAGGGGGACCCTGAGCTTGCCTCTCCCTTGAATATAGCTACATCGACATCAAATAATTTTGAACAACAAGGAAAATGATCTGATTAAGAAAACAATCTGCACAATTGGAGGGAGAGAATGTAGCAGATGCAAGCTTGGGATACATCAGCTGTGGTGCTGCGAGGGGAGGAAGCCCTTTTCACAGACAGAAGTCAGGGAGCGAAGGAGAGAGTGAGACAGTAGGAGAGAGGGCAGCAGGCAGGGTTCACGCAAGACACTGTGGTGTGGGGATCCCCTGGGTTGCGCTGGGAGAGAATGCTCCCCTTCCTGGAGTACATTTGGAAGAAGGTATATTGCTTCTTCAAGGACAAAGGGACTACTGGGCTCCATTGAGCAACTATTTAACAGCAGGGGACAGAGGCGCACACAGAGGACAGATAACCTGGTCGCAGCTTTTCGCTGCGCTCCACCATAGACTCCAGGCACCTATGCAGCCATGCCCCCGCTTTTCTCAGACAGAACAGAGCTGGGCACAGCACTGTGATGCTTTCCTCCAGGGGAGGGGACCAGGTCCATGCCTTGCTGTGTCCTTTAAGATTTGGAGTTTTTAATCCCAGCAGCTCGCCAGAAATAAAACATAGGAGAACTGTGGCACCAGGACCAGGCATGCCAACAGCCCTGGCACAGACAGGTTGAAGGCAGGAATCTGATGAAAGCCTGGGATACAGGAGGAGAGATTATTCACTTTTCTGTGAGGGCCTCCTGAACAACAGTG
>NW_023238195.1:0-1139 GCF_002007445.2 Ailuropoda melanoleuca | reverse complement strand
GTGGGGGGATGAATATATAAATGAGTATATTAAGCAAAATGAGAGGTTTTGCAATTTTAGAAGGAAAGTAGGTTTCTTAGATGACAGCAGAAAGCACTTCCAGATTTTTCTTTTCTCTGATCCATCAGTGTTGCCCTAGCCATCAACCAAGTTCACACAGTCCAGACATTTTGGATGGAATCAACATCATTTTGGATTGAATCAACATGTTAGCACCCTCATTCTTCAAAATGCAGAGGCTACAGATCTAAGATTAAACCTGTAGAAACCAGCCCCTAGATGTCATTGTTGCTGCTGAAATATCAAATCTTTGAGTCTTTGAAATTTTAAATCTGAAGAGATAGCAGTGTTAATCTGAGTAAACCACTTAAATAATGCAAATTCAATTCACTTTCAATTTTTCAAAGCCAAGTCCAAAGTCTTCTGGACTTCGTAACCAAAATGTAACTACATCTTAGGGTGTTAGCACGCATGCCGTTGCCAAGAAAATCCGCATTTAGGAAAAATAGGCTTAAAACCCACGTAGTCATATGTGACATGACTAACTGGGCTCACATCAACTTCTACAACTGATGAGCTGATTTTAGAGTAGCTGGATGATTCTGGCCTCTTCTTTTCCGCGTGTCCCCCAACTTCTGTGCTTGACTCTGTCATTGGTGCTGGAGCCAAGAGCTGTCTGAGCTCCTCACCAAAGCACACTGAATGAACAGAGATGCTCAGTGGCCCTCCACTTTACACTCTGTTTCCAGTTAGCCTCGAACGCGACATGGTTTTCGTTCAATGACTCTTGTCTCTGTCTCTCCCTTCCCTTTGGTATCATTCCAATCTGAACTTTAGCACTAATAATACTTATTGTTTACTAATCGTTTCCTATGGGTCAGGTGCATTAGGGTTTCCTATACATTCTGTCCTTGAAACTTTTCAACAGCCCTGTGAAATAGGTGTCACTATCCCATACATTTTACAGATGAAGTAACAGAGCACAGAGAGGTTAAGTAACTTGCCCTAGCTCACACAGCTAGTGAACAAGAAGAGGTTTTGAAGTTCAGGGTGAAATCCAGGGTACAGCCTGGATTCTTAGGGCTTCTCTGCAGCCAGCTCTCAGGTCCCTAACTGGATGCCGTCTTTCCTCTCTCTCC
>NW_023238194.1:332-575 GCF_002007445.2 Ailuropoda melanoleuca | reverse complement strand
CTCCACAGGCTGGCCCAGGAAGGTGCGCTCTTCTCAGGGTTCACCCCGCCTCCTCCCTGTGGTCTTAGGCCACCAGCCTCCAAGTCCCTATTACCTGTGCATTTTATCTCGAGAGTTTATACTGTTTTTCTTGACCACAGCAATATGATTCACTTTCTCTACGTCGCCCAGGCAGGCAGCTCTGTGGATCTTGGACAGATCTTTGTCCCGGATGTTGTACCCCTCCCGGGAGCTGCGGGCCAC
>NW_023238194.1:0-244 GCF_002007445.2 Ailuropoda melanoleuca | reverse complement strand
CCTAAAGCTAAAAAGCTTCTTCATTTTTTTACACTTCAAAAATGCTCGGCTTTTCACTACCTCTACAACCCAACACTAGCTGTAGAGAGAGGCAAACTGACATCACCATTACATCACAGTAGCAAAGCTCCGGGGTTTGTTACCCTTGAGCGTAACCAAGCAACAGTGCTAAGCACAAATGTGCTTGCACACTTCAGAGGCAGGTGTCGCTGCGTGAGCTCACAAAGGCCAGCGGCCAAGGGTG
>NW_023238193.1:0-1139 GCF_002007445.2 Ailuropoda melanoleuca | reverse complement strand
GAAAGCACAGGCAACAAAGGAAAAATAGATAAATGGGACTACATCAACCTTAAAATATTTTGTGCATCAAAGAACACAATCAACATAGTGAAAAAGCAACCTACAGAATGGGAGAATATATTTGCAAATCATATATCTAATAAAGGGCTAATATCCAGAATATATAAAGAACTCCTACCACTTAACAACAAAAAATCAAATAGTCTGATTGAAAAATGGCAAAGGACTTGAATAGACATCTCTCCAAAGATGATATATAATAAATGGCCAAAAAGCTTATGGAAAGATTCTCGATATCATTAATGATAAGAAAAATGCAAATCAAAATCATGAGATACCACTTGATATCCATTAAGATGGCTCCTATAAAAAAAAAACAGAAAATAATGAGTGTTGGCAAGGTTGTAAAAAAATTGGAACACTTATGTATTGTTGATGGGATTGTACAATGCTACAACTACTATGGGAAACAGCTTGGAAGTTCCTCAAAATATTAAAAATAAGTCTACCATACAAAAACAGACCCATAAAGACAGAGAACAAACTGATGATCCCCAGGAAGGAAAGGGTTGGGAGATGGGTGAAATGGGTGAAGGGGAGTGGAAGGTAAGGCTTCCAGTTATGGAATGAATAAATCACAGGGATAAAAAGCACAGCACAGGAAATACAGTCAATGGTATTATAATAGTGTTATGTGGTGACAGGTGGGAGCCACACCTGTGGTGAGTATACAGACTTGTCAAATCGCTATGTTGTACATCTGAGATTAAGCTAACATTACATGTCAACTATACTTCCATTTTTTTAAAAAAGACTACTATATGATACAGCAATTCCACTTCTGGGTATGTATCCTAAAGAATTAAAGCAAATTCTCAGACATTTTGCCCACCCGTGCTAATAACAGCGCATTCACAATAGACAAGAGGTGGAAACAACCAAAAGGTCTGATGGATGAATGGATAAACAAAAAGTGGTATATATACATACAATGGAATATTATTCAACCTTTTAAAAGGAGAAAGGAAATCCTGTCACATGCTACAACATAAACAAACCTTGAGAACATTGTTCTAGGTGAAAAAAGTCAATCACTAAAAGACAAATGCTATATATTTTCCTTTATATAAAGTTTTTTT
>NW_023238192.1:0-3241 GCF_002007445.2 Ailuropoda melanoleuca | reverse complement strand
ACACTCAACTAGCTCCAAACAACACTCTCCAACAGACAACTTCAGTTTAATTTATACTGCACTCTTGAAGCATAAAGGAATGGCACAAAATTATGAGGCCATTTATTGATTCTTGAACTATTAGAATTAGAATGGTCTTTGGAATCATTTAGTTGAATGTCTCATTGACTGCAGGAATTACCCTATCAGCCTGATAAGCCATCCACCCTCAAATAAAAATATCCAGTGATAGGGACTTAGACATTATAAACTTATTCCATTATTAGAAAGTTATGTTAGAATTTTCATTCTCATTTTGGGTTGAATGTATAGTCCTTTAGTCCCTCCTCTCTTTTCTGGGGCAAAAAAGAAAAAAAAAATCTCTCCCTAATTCTTCTAACTGACACGTATTGAGCTTAGAAAAGTTAAATATCAAAACCCTAGTGAAGCATTAAGGGGATGATATTTAATCCCAATTACTATACCTGAGGTGGGTTTTTTTAAGTGAAAGATAAAGAGTAAGCATCAAGAGGAGGGTTTCAAGTAATAGAAGAAGTGATCTCAGTTTCTTTAAAAGTCTTAAACATGGCACGGTNAAACATGGCACAGTGCAAGACCTTCGAAGGCCAGTGAAAACATCTGCGGCATACGATGATTTTTTTTTTCTCTGCTCCCGCTTTTAACCTTTGCCTTCACTAAAATAAAATCCTANTTTTTCTCTGCTCCCGCTTTTGCCTTCACTAAAAAAATCCTGTAATACAATTAGGTCCCTCCTTCCCTCTTCCACATCTAAAGGTCTTGTATTGTGAAAGAAGAATCTAAAAGAGACATAGAAGCGCATGATGGTGGCATGACTCTGTCTGGATGGCTGCAAGGGTGATATCAGAAGATTTAGAAGATGGCCAGGTAATTATCTACCGAATATAACACCTGTGTCTCTGAGCTATATGGCCATTTGTAGACAGCCTCATATTTTGCTTAACTTTTTGCCAAGTCATTCATCTTACTTAGGTTAAAAGATTAAGAGTATATGTTTTGTGGAGTCCAAAATTGTGCTTTGAAATCCATCTACATTGCTAATCTAGTCAGTGGACTATCCCTGGATTTTGTGTATAATATTCATTTTATGCAATTTCCAAGTTCTCTTGCTGCTATATTCCTTGTGTGTGTTTGCATGTGTATTTTAGCGAAAATTTGGAAGAACATGCTTGTCTAGTCTGGCACCACACTAACCCAGAAATTCCCCATCACCCACCCACGCGCCTTTCTAAGTGCACACACACTCACACAAACACAGGCTCCATCTGTTTAAAAAGTTATCATAATTCTTGCCAGGAATTTACAGAAATTTTAGAAACATAACAACATAGCATGTCAGTCCTGGAAGAAACTCTAGAAATCATTTAGAGTAATTACTTCATTTCAGAGTTGATGCCAAGAGAGGTTAAGTGACTTATACGATGTCATTTTCTTAAATTCACTTGGTTGTCTGCAACCACATCTCATCTCTTATATTTTTCATGATTTTTCAAAACTTTCTGATACTAGCACCAAGACCATATCCCAAAATTCTTTTAAAGTCCCAGGATTTAATTCTTTTAAAGTCTATGTTCTTTAAAAACTTCTTAATTTTACTGGATCTTCCATTTCCTCCTGTAGGTAATGTATGTAAGATCACCCCTTACTAGCAGCAGTGATAAAACATGAGTATTAATGTCACTTAATATTCACTGCCTGACCCGAAACTTCCTATTCCTCCATTGTTGTTACTCCTTGTCTGTGTAATGCTATTGAAGCCGGTTATGTNCACCAAGACCATATCCCAAAATTCTTTTAAAGTCCCAGGATTTAATTCTTTTAAAGTCTATGTTCTTTAAAAACTTCTTAATTTTACTGGATCTTCCATTTCCTCCTGTAGGTAATGTATGTAAGATCACCCCTTACTAGCAGCAGTGATAAAACATGAGTTTTAATGTCACTTAATATTCACTGCCTGACCCGAAACTTCCTATTCCTCCATTGTTGTTACTCCTTGTCTGTGTAATGCTATTAAAGCCGGTTATGTTGTTACACGTGTATATGCCGTGACCATCTTAACACCATTCTTGTATACTCATGCTCGTCTTGTATGGTCATACTAAGGCAGCATTCCCCAAAGTGGACCACTGATCTGTAAAAATTATCTGAGAATAAGATCTCCAAAGTCAAATAAATATGATGATTACCTCATACTATATACTGCTCTGAGAAAGTTACACTCCGTATTAGCATATGAAAGGATCCATTAAGTCCTGTCCTAAAATACCCAGGTATGAAAATAAATATACTTCCAAATTTCGTGAATACTGCTATAGGAAATACTATAGCAAATATTCTGCCCACATTTTGTTTCTATTTTCTTTATATATGAATTTATTAGAGAATTGACTTTTTAAGCTTACCTGTTTCCCCTAATATCTGGACTTCTTAAGTTTTGGAAGTTAATTTACAAAATTCTGAATCCTTATTTAGTTATATTTTTCCTTTAAAATATCTAACACTAAAATTGCATACATGTCTTCTGAATTTTATGAAATATACTTCATGATAACCTAGGGATTATGTCTGACTCTATACTGAATAAATTTCTTTTACTAGTCAATATTAAATTTTAAAAAATGTCTAAATACTATGGAGGCCCGCCCCCTGCATACTGAATTCAGGCAGAATGATGTCACTCTTTTTCTTTTTTTTTTTAAGAGAAGGAGAGAGAGAGAGCAAGTGCATGCAGCACACGCAAGCCTCTGGGAGAGGGGCAGAAAGAGAGGGAGAGAAAGAATCTTAAACTGACTCTAATCGCAGGCCGGAGCAGATGTGGGGGCTCAATCTCACCACCCTAAAATCATGACCTGAGGTGAAATCAAGAGTTGGACACTTACCCAACTAAGCCGCCCTGGTGCCCCGATTGTTATGTCTTTAAAAAGCATTCCGACTACTAAGTTAAGATAAACTTTTATATGGCAAAAAAACAGATGTGGTCCCAAACAAAATTCATACAATTAATTGTTCTTATGGCAAAGCATTGTACAATAGGATATGAAAACTACAAAAACATATTAAACCTGTTCCCAGTTCTCCACATCCTTTTTGTCTATTTGAAAAGCAAGATGCTGACTAAACATATATTATTGAACAGGAATACAGGATTTAACNATTCCATAAAAATAAATGGAAGAAATGCTATAGTCTATCCTATAATTGTTAAATGAATTAAACAATGGAA
>NW_023238191.1:0-1139 GCF_002007445.2 Ailuropoda melanoleuca | reverse complement strand
TTTTTTTTTTTTTAAGCCGGACTATATAAGCTTTTAAGATTGAACATTGATATAAATTGAAGGATGGTAAACATCAAGATTTGTGATGATTACACGACAAAGTAGTATCTAGCACATTTAAAATACAGTATTATGTGTGAAAACATAGAAGAGTGAAAGGAAGTATATTATTGAGTAGAAGTCATAAGGCTTATGTCTTGAGTTCAATTTTAGCATCAAAAAATGATACATGAAATAGAATTTTAGGGTGCATAATAAACTTTGTAATTATACAATATTTTAATTTTCCCTTATACCCACCATAAAGAAAACAAACACATATATTGCATTTTTGAAATGGAAAAAGCGTAATACCTATAGGTATGAGCACTGGTAGTTTCTTGTGATCTGATTCAATACAAGCCCCTCTTTCAGTGAGCTGAATTCTTTCATTTTTTTGCAAGCTGAAGTCTTAATAGCATATTTTTTTTGAGCAATGAAATGAGAGCCAATAGATTTTTATATAAAAACAAACATGTCATTAAGATAAATACATGGGGAAAAAAAGACATGAGGACAACAATCTAGAACTAGAAGAATGAGAATACAAACCTTCATTTTGTATAAAACTATATTATGAATATTTTTTAAATAACTCATACATTGCACCATCACTGATTATTTTATTTCTTATATTACACAAAATGAATGTGTTGTATTTTCATTCTTTTTTTTAAAGACTTTATTTATTTATTTATTTGACAGAGAGAGAGCACAAGCAAGGGGAGCGTCAGGAAGAGGGAGAAGGAGAAGCAGCCTCCGTCCATGCTGAGCAAGAAGCCCTACGTAGGGCCTGATCCCAGGACCTTGAGATCACGACCTGAGCCAAAGGCAGATGCTAACTGACTGAGCCACCCAGGCACTCCTATATTTTCATTCTTTCTTTTTCTTTTTCTTTTTTTGACTGGTATTGTAAAAAGTTATGATTATACATACAATACATTTGAAAGTATAATAATGCATGACATTTGGGCTTGAATATAAAATCTCTCATTCATTTTCTCCACTGTCTGAGTAACACCAGGAATGCATGTGGGAGGAAAAGTGGCCAAAAGAAAAAAACAAAAACCAAAACAAAACTTCATAGTTCAATGCGTGGG
>NW_023238190.1:0-1139 GCF_002007445.2 Ailuropoda melanoleuca | reverse complement strand
GGGGGGGGTAGGGCTTCAACACAGTGAATTTGGGGGAATACAAATCAGTTCATAGCACCCAGCTGACCTCCCCCAGAAATCTTACCTTAAGTTACTGAATGTATGTTCCCTTTTCTACTTTTGCTTTTAGAATACAAGTGACTTGAGGGCAGGCCCTGAATCTTTTAGTTCTGTGGCTCCAGGGCCAGACACACTTACAGATGCATATTAAGTGCACCCTAAATATTTCACATTTCAACAAACTGGGGTGCTCGTATGGGGTGGTAGTGTTGCTGGCAAAATTTTTGTTTTATCTGAAGCTCAACCCCATAGTGTCTGTTAAAGTGGATGCCTTAGGAAATGTTTTGTAATCTTTAAGTGACTTTGAGCACATCATTCCCCTCCACCACTGAGCTTCAGTTTTTTCCTTTATAAAAATTAGAATCTTTAAGCAAATAACCAAAGTCCTTTCCGCCTCTCTAATTCTTTGAGTCAACCCTCCAGTCACACTCTTTTGCCTCTCAGAGAACTTCCCTATCTGTTCCTCCATGTTTTCTTCCCACTTGGTCACCTCCCCTCCTCAGTCTCCTTTACTGATTTCTTTGCAGGCTCCCCTTCTCAGTAATGGGGCAAGTCCTAACCCCCTTTCAGTTCTTTAGCCACTTTCTCCCAGGACCGGGGGCAGGGAGGGCAAACTAAGACCAGAGGCTGGATCTTCCCTTGCTCCCTGTTCCTGCAAAGACACTTATACTGGAACACAGACACACCCATTCATTTACTATTGTCCCTGACTGCTTCCAAGCTACATTAGTAGAGTGAGTACTTGTGACAGAGCCAGTCCGGCCAGTAAAGCCTAAAATATTGCTATCTGGTCCATTAAGGATGCATTTGCCAACCTCTGCTCTAGGAAATTTCATCCTGTCTTATGGCTTTGATCATCATCTACATTCTAATGAGTCGTAAGTTCCCGTCATCAATGTCAACCTCTCTCCTGAGCTTTACATCCTCATATGTAACTGTTTACTCCATATTGCTATTTGATCTTTAATAGGCATCTCAGAATAGGGTTGCAGGCAAGATGATGACTCTAGAGGCAGGCACCTGGTTTTGAAACCTGCCTTTCTTTCTAGCAGTGTGGTCTCAGCAAGTTATTAACCTTT
>NW_023238189.1:0-1139 GCF_002007445.2 Ailuropoda melanoleuca | reverse complement strand
TAAGCCCTGTAACTCGAGCAGTGAAATTAATGACTTCCCCTTTTTATTTCATTATCTGAATTTTATGGTTTTTTGTAGCAATTTTTATGGTTTAAAATAGGAAGGACTTCCTTTCCAAAACAGATGTCATGTGAGTGATGAGGTATAATCTATCAGAATTTACTGCCACTTCTGACCTCACAGACACAGACACACACAGACACACACACACACATACACACACACTCACACACACACACCCCTATGTCTGGTTATCTCAGAAATTAAAATATCATGAACCTCCTGCTTTTTTATGTAGCATATAAAATAAAAACATGCTGAAAACTAAACTATTTTACACTATTGTAAGATGTGCTGCAGTTTTAAAACCGGAAAATTTTGAAAGCCACATGTGCATCTTAAAACTTGTGGAATTTTCTAATTCACAATATGGAAGTAGTTGCTTCTCAGTGAATGGCATTATCATGGAAGTGTCTATTTTTTTTTTAACACTGCACTAAGTATCTGTTTCATGAAATAAAAGCTCTTATTGAATACTTACTCTGTGCCAAATAGTTTTCTTAAAGATATCCTAAAATTAGTTGTTATAAAACTATATAGTAATTCAGAAAAACTCTTGGCCTATGGATGCAAATTCTGGTTATACACTAAGATTAAAACTATATTAAAAAATGATGTAAATGTACAAAAATTATAATAGTTCTAGGTTAGAGGTATAAACTTTTTTTTCCCTCAATTTCTCAAACTCTCCACAATAGGTTTATAATCTCTTTTATGATTTCAAAGCAGCAAGTAAATTTCCAACACTCAAATGCTGTGGAGATATTTTGGTCGGTGATTAGATATAGGACTAAGTTTAATATTAAGAACAGCCTCTTTCCTTTAATACAGACTTTAAAAAATATTCAGAGGGTATTTTGTGTACTTGAACAAAAAAAGCATATGTCTCATTTGAATTCTTCTCAGCTAGAAAAGATCCAATTCTATTGCTTTGAGACATCTCCTCTTTAAAAATACAAATAAATAAATAATAAAAAACAAAACACTAAAAAAAAATCTCTAACTTGTTGAATGTGAACAATACCAAGATAGCCAAGAATTCCTTTTTTTTTTTTTTTTTTTTTTTTTGTAAAAAGGGG
>NW_023238188.1:0-1139 GCF_002007445.2 Ailuropoda melanoleuca | reverse complement strand
TTTTTTAACTTTTCCATCTGATCTCCCTTGACTTGGAAGAGCCAAGTTGGTTTTGAGAGTATCTTCTTTCTTTTTAATTGAATTGCCCATTAAAGTTTCTAATACTGTAAGAGTCTTTACAAAATTAACTGCAATTCTCATGCTGCCTGACTAGTTAGGCATTTCCTTCTTTGAATTCTTAGCAGAAGAGTAAATGGGGAAGTATGATGCAATTTCAGGAAGATCCTAGAAGTGCCATCTTATTAGGTGATGACTGATGTGAAGTAATATACCCAGCAATTATTCACATAGGCCTGGGGCATGGGGAAAAGGAGGAGATTCAACTATTCTAAGTCTCTAAACAAAAGCGAGTCTGTTCTCTAAAATAATCATCTTTCCCCTTTTCAGTTCTTTTTATTCTTTCCCACAGATGTGATACCCTTGACATCATCCAGAAATGGTTATATATACTAAGCATTTGAATGTCAGATGAATGGCCTTGAATACTGCTTTTGAGTCTTGTATTTCATTTAATCTATTTATAAGTTCTATTTTGCAAAAGAAAAATCTATTACCTTCTGAGGTCATATTAATAACTACTTATCTGTGTGTTTGCATGACATTATGACTAATAGTTTAAGATTACTTCATTCCCCTTAGTATTTGCGATATCAAAATCAAGCTAGATAGCAATCTAGATTACTTCACAAATAAAAGAGAAACATTTATTTCTCAAGCCCAAGTTTTTAATTTAATATCACAAAATGACTATATTTTACCTTTTAAAAGTATTTTTATTGAAATAATTTCATAAAGAAACAAAAAATATTTAAAGTGTCCAATTTGCTACATATCATTTCTATTTTCAACACACAATTTAATGTGGTTAATGGGAATAAAAGATGAATACAGATGCTTTATATTAGACATCATTTTATATCATTAAAAAGACCTTAGACGTATAAAAATAATCATGAACTTCCAAATAAGATCATTCATTTTAATGATATTTTAGCTAGGTTTAAAAACCACACTCATGTAAGGAAATTAATGTGAATGAAAATACTGGTAAAATGTGACCATGCTAAGAAAATGAGTGCCCAATGGAAGAACTTATACAGTAAATTATTGGTTTCATTATTCAATTTCCTTTTTTTTTT
>NW_023238187.1:0-1138 GCF_002007445.2 Ailuropoda melanoleuca | reverse complement strand
GCTAGGTGCTGATGGTTCAGAGGTGAGCAAGCCAGGGAAAGTTCCTCGCTTCACGGAGCTTCCTTTCTAGTGAAGCAAAGGCAGATTGTCAACTGGTATAGAAGGAAACAAACATAATTTCAGGGCATGAGCGGTTCTTGCAGTAAAGAACCAGGGAAGGTGATTAAAAATGTTAGTGGTGTTCACAACTGCCTGAGGCAAGGTCCTTTCTCCTATCTCCCCTTCCGCTCACAGGAGCCACGGGGATTTTTTTGAGGGGAAACTATGATCATGTGTAATCACTGGGATTTCACATTTCATGACTGGTCCTTTAGACATTATCTTTTTCCCTCCCACTAGACCATAAATGTCATGAAAGCAAGGAAAGGATTGCTTTGCTAACTTCATCCTCCCTGTGTTGCACATAGTAGCAGCTCAGTAAATATTATGGGCTGGTTGGATGGATGAATTAAGAAATACTCTATTTGAGGAGGCTGTTGTGACTGACACTTAGGAGAGATACAAGCTAATTGGTATCCACCAGGGAAACACCCAAATAGAGAGGCAACAAGAAGTAGAGTACAGGATACCTGTGGAGGGGGGAAACCGAGTCCAGGTACTCTGAAAATGGCAACTCCATTGTCCTTCCCACCAACCAGGCACAGAAGCCTGCAAAGGTGAAACTCAGAGCCTCACTTTGGTGGAATTGCCTCCAGTAGGGTTTCCATTGGAAGACCACTGAGAAGTATGGCAGATTCAGTTATTTTACATCATAGTTCAGGCTCCTGAGAGTGTAGGAGAGATTCTAAAGAGCAAAGGTGTAGCCCCCAAGGACTCTCAGACACCTCGATTATGATCTTTAAGAAGGTATTCTGGCTTCTTCCTTTATTTTTGGGGTTGGTGTCATCTCCAAGTAAGGAGTTTTGCTGTTAGTACACCTGATTCTGTTTATGACCGTCAACTTCACTTAAACATTCAATCTACACCTTTCTGAAAAAGATCATATTTTCTGTTTAGTCCAATTGGAAGTCTTGAGGCTGGAAGATTTTTTGAATAATCCAAGATCTGAAAGTCAACAAGGCTTCATCAAAAAGGCAGTGAAGTCCCCATTAGAGGAGAGAGACAAATGGAATCTGGATCTATCAATCTATCTATCTAT
>NW_023238186.1:0-1138 GCF_002007445.2 Ailuropoda melanoleuca | reverse complement strand
TGTGTGTGTGTGTGTGTGTGTGTGTGTGTGTGTGTGTGTGTATACCACATCTTCTTTATCCATTCATCAGTAAATGGACACTTGGGTTGTTTACGTAATTTAGCTCTTGTTGATAATGCTGCTGTAAACATTGGGGTGCATGTATCCCTTTGAATTAGTTTTTTTGTGTCCTTTGGGTAAATACCTAGTGATGCAATTGCTGGGTTGTAGGGTAGTTCTATTTTTAACTTTTTGAGAAACTGCCATACTGTTTTCCAGAGTGGTTGTCCCAGTTTGTATTCCTACCAGTGTAAGAGGGTTCCTTTTTCTCCACATCCTCCCCAATACCTGTTGTTTCTTGTGTTGATTTTAGCCATTCTGACAGGTGTGAGGTGATGTCTCATTGTAGTTTTGATTTGCATTTCCCTGATGATGAGTGATGATGGACATCTTTTCAATCGTCTGTTGGTCATCTGTATGTTTTCTTTAGAAAAATATCTGTTCATGTCTTCTGCCCATTTTTAAATTAGATTATTTGTTTTTTAGGTGTTGGGTTGTATAAGTTCTTTATATATTTTGGATACTAACCCTTTATAAGATATGTCATTTGCAAATACCTTCTCCCCTTCCTTTAGATTGCCTTTTAATTTTGTTGATTGTTTCCTTCACTATACAGAAGCTTTGATGTAGTCCCAATGGTATATTTTTGCTTTTGTTTCCCTTGCTCAGGAGACATACCTAGAAGGACGTTGTACGGCCGATGTCAAAGAAGTTACTGTGTGTGTTCTCTTCTAGGATTTTTATGGTTTCAGGTCTCACATTTGGCTCTTTAATCCATTTTGAATTTATTTTTGTGTATGGTGTAAGAAAGTCGTCCCATTTCATTGGTTTGTATGCTGCTGTCTTTTTTTCCCAATGCCATTTGTTGAAGAGACAGTATTTTTCTCATTGGATATTCTTTCCTGCTTTGTCAAAGATTAATTGATTATATATTTGTGGGGTCATGTCTGGGTTTTCTGTTCTGTTCTGTTGATCCGTGTGTCTGTTTTTGTGCCAGTACCATGTTGTCTTGATCCCTACAGCTTTGTAAAATAACTTGAAGTCTGGAATTGTGATGCCTCCAGCTTTGCTTTTCTTTTTTTTTTTTTTTTTTTTTAAA
>NW_023238185.1:0-1138 GCF_002007445.2 Ailuropoda melanoleuca | reverse complement strand
TTTTTTTTTTTAGATTTTATTTATTTATTTGACAGACAGAACGCGTGTGCACAAGTAGGGGGAGGGGCAGGCAGAGGGAGAGGGAGAAGCAGGCTCCCCTGCTGAGCAGTGAGCCTAATGTGGGACTCCATCCCAGGACCCTGGGATCATGACCCCCCGCCAAAGGCAGACGCTTAACCGACTGCGCCACCCAGGTGCCCCTGCTTTTTCTATTCTGAGAGCTATGTAACCTTTAGGTCCATTTGGATGTTTAGAGAATTCTTTTTGTACTTTGCGGGGATTTTAAGTAGATCATTTTGTTTGATATATATCAAAGAGTTTAAACAAAATGATCTACTTAAAATAGAAAAAAACAAAGCAGTTCCATTCATCTGAGCCAGCAGAAGCTGAGAATCCTTGATACTGTTCTTCTCCACTGACTGTCTCACTTCAGAGCCTCTCTTTTAATTTTCTTAACGCTCCTCATTTGGGAGGGACTGGAATGTATCGGCTGGAACACCTCTTCAAATGCACACTGAAGGTTCTGTCCAGGAGACTTCTTGGGCTCTTCACTCGGTGTTATTATCTGATAAGAAGGGACCCACATCCAGATGCCAACTGTCACTCAAGGTCCCTCGGCGCCAGCCATCCTTGAAAGTGACCTCACAGTACTGGTCTGTCCCCAGTGTCCTGGGGGACATCTCGGCTCCGGGCCTCAGTGATCCACGGCAAGGCTCTCCCGTGCTCTGTGACCTAGTCGCCACCTAGCTGTGGTTGATCTTCAGGATTTAAGATCTTGTCACCTCCTTAGTCTCAAGTGTCCACATCACCCTGTCATTCTCTACTTCACTCTAACTACTTATGCCTCACAAAACTCAGAGACCATTCAGAACGTGAAAAGTTTAGAAAGGTCTTCAAAAAGCTGAAGAATCTGACTTCCTCCTTTCTAGTATTCATTTCTTTGAGCACTTTTGCTGTTCTCCAGATCCTACGTGGCCAATGTGAGAATAATCCCCATTACTGACTTGCTAACAAGTTGCAAATTACTGGAATAGACATTGAACCACTTGCTAATTAATTCTGGTTGTTTTCTCTTGGATCCAAGAGGGGAAGGCAGAGAGAGAGAGGAAGAGAGAGAGAGAGAAGAGGAAGAAGAAGA
>NW_023238184.1:0-1138 GCF_002007445.2 Ailuropoda melanoleuca | reverse complement strand
TGCTTGTGTTCCCTCTCTCGCTGGCTCTCTCTATCTCTGTCGAATAAATAAATAAAATCTTTAAAAAAAAAGAAAAAGAAAAAGAAAAGAAAAAGGACCCCAGAATTTGAAGCCAGTCTCCCCGGGTTCCAATCCCAGCTCTACCTTTTACTGTTGGGTGCTCTGGAGTACATTGATTGATCCTTCTGTACCTCCACGGCCTTCTCCATAAACTGAGGATACTGCTAGCAGCTACTGCATAGGACTGCTGCAGAGATGAATGAGTTATTACATGGGAAGCACTGAGAGGAGTGCATGGCTCGGAGTGAGCACCAAGTAAGCACTGGCTGTTGGAATGTCTGGTCTTCAGTGTTGAAGAAATCTGTCATCAGACAAGTCTCCTTCACTTACACAACCCACTCATCACAGCTAATACACACATAACACACGTAACATGCCCACAACACATACAACATACAACACAGAGAAAATAAAAATATAAAACACACAACACACACACACACGTACATACGTAACACAGCCAAGCATTTTCATACTCTGTACTTGATGAATTCATCCAACTTTAGAGCCAGATCCCCACTAAGACACACTCATCATACTCATCGCTCTTCCCCGCTGTATGTCAATGGGACATCATGCAATGTCATGATAAAGCAAGTTACCAATTGCTCATTCAAATTGTTCCCAGAGCAAAATATTCATTACCAACTGTGTTTCAGGAACTTCTCAGCAATAGTGTCTTCTCCAGTGTAGTGTGGTATTCCGGCACAGAGCTCTGGAGTCAGACATGAGTTCGAATCCTGCCATTACTACTTACCAACTGTGTGACTAGGGGCGAGCTGTTAAACTGGCTCTGGCTGTAACATCATTCACATTTTATGGATGAGGAAACACAGAACCAGAAAGAACAAACTGCTAAACATGACCCTTGTGTGGTTACCCACAAAGATTCACCTTGCATGGTCGTCGTAAGAAATGAAAATATAGGGTATGTACCACATTTAGCTGAGTGCTTGGCAAGGCTAATATATGCTAACATAACATGTTGGGTAAGTGGTGGTGGTGGTGATGAATTTCTTTGAGTATTTCTTCAAGCGGGGGGGGGGGGAAGTCGCTTTGACTAAATTGTTAACCGTTA
>NW_023238183.1:0-1138 GCF_002007445.2 Ailuropoda melanoleuca | reverse complement strand
TTTTTTTTAATTGAGATAACCTTATATTAGTTTCAGGTGTACAGCATAACGATTCAGTATCGTTTATACTCGGAAATAATCACCACAGTAAGTCTTGTTAACATCCATTACCACACGTGGTTGCAACTTCTTTTCCTTGTGATGAGAACTTTTAAGCCCTTCTCTCAGCAACTCTCAGATATGCAATACGGTGTTATTACAGTCTCTTATATTAGCGCTAGTCATGTACCTAGCACTTACTTTGTAATTGGCAGTTTGTACTTTTTGACAATCTTCACCAGTTTCTCCACCCCGCTCACACCTATGACAACCAGTTTTGCTGTGAAGTTTTTTAGTTTGATGTAATCCCACTTGTTTCCTTTTGCTTCTGTTGCTTTTGCTTATGGTGTCAAATCCAAAAACTCCTCTCCAAGACCAGTGTCCAAGAGCTTTCTACCTTTGTTTTCTTCTAGGAGTTTTATGGTTTATGGTCTTAAATTCACGTGTTTAGTCTCTTTTGAGGTAATTTTTGTGTATGGTCCAGTTTCATTTTTTTCCCCTGTGGCTGTCCGGTTTTTCAAACACCATTTCCTTTCCCCATTGTGTTTCTTCACTCTTTTGTCATAAATTAATTGACCATATTTGCATGGGATTATTTCTGGGCCCTCTGTTCTATTCCTTTGATCTTTGTGTCTTTTTGTGCCCATACCATACCATTTTGATTACTATAGCTTTCTAGTATAGTTTAAAATCAGGCATCAGGATGTGATGCATCCAGCTTTGTTCTTTCTCGAGATTGCTTCAGGTATTCAGAGTCTCTTGTAGTTCCCTACAAATTTTAGGATTGTTTGTGCTGTTCCTGTGAAAAATGCCATTGGAATTTTGATAGGGATTCCCTCTATGCCCACTTTACTGAGAGTTTTTATCATAAGCAGGTATTGAATTTTGTCAAAGGCTTGTTCTGCATATATTGACATGATCATGTGACTTTTATTCATTTTGTTAATGTGGTTTATCATATTGATTTATTTGCAGATATGGTACCAGCCCTACCTTCCTGGATAAATCCCACTTGATCTTGGTGTTTGATCCCTTTAATGGTTGTTTAATTTAGTTTGCTAATTTTTTTTTAAGATTTTATTTATTCATTCGACAGAGA
>NW_023238182.1:465-589 GCF_002007445.2 Ailuropoda melanoleuca | reverse complement strand
GTCCTCGAAAATCCGGAAGGTTTTCATTCACGCTCCCTTACTCACGAGAGATGATGATCGTTGATATTTCCATGGACTGTGTGGGGACTCAGAGACCACTATGGGGTACTGTCGTCAGGCTTCC
>NW_023238182.1:0-272 GCF_002007445.2 Ailuropoda melanoleuca | reverse complement strand
TTTCTCAGTGCTGTGTTCGTCGTGTTTCACTCATGGTACCAAAGCACCTTGATTCCTGTTCCACCTTCCATAAGGCCGTCGTGACTTCAAGGGCTTTCCCCTCACACTTTGTTTCTTGGTTCTAAGGGCTGGATCCTCCCCAGGCCCCTACAACCAATGTGGAATTGGTGTCCCCTGTGAAAAGGCTGCTGTACGCTGGAGGTGTTTTCCTGGATGCTCTGCTTTATTACCATTGAGAAGGGCACTGAGTCCTCGAAAATCCTGAACCTTTT
>NW_023238181.1:0-1189 GCF_002007445.2 Ailuropoda melanoleuca | reverse complement strand
ACCATTTATATTGCCTAGCTGAAATTCTTTCCCATAAAGGGGTGTAGGAAATTGTGTGTGTCTCTTAATGATCAGATCCCCACTGCATGAGAGCTGCTCTCTGAGCATGACTAAGGCATTTTCAGCAGATACTTTCTTTTGTGCTCANGGCATTTTTAGCAGATACTTTCTTTTGTGCTCAGTTAATGTCTGAGAAATCTATAACCAAAAAGTGAAGCAAGTAACCTCTAAGTTGCATTTCTGCTGCAACACTTTATAAATCTATACATTGGTGCTTGAATGATATTGCCACAGTCCCCTGTAACAGAAAAGGAAACTTCAGAAAAGATGTATCCAGTGGCTTGCTCAGGAGCACATGGATTGATATGCACCAATAATTCTATTATGTCTTATCTCCTTAGGGCCATGCAATAATTTTCTTATGGTATATGTATCTTTAAGTTGAATTATGTTATTTAAAATATATATAATTTCACCAACAAAATTTTATGCCACAAATTAGTGTACAACTCAAATAGTTTTTTATGGCTAATCCCAGTTTCTTACACACACTGAGCTCACTAGTTTTTTTGTTTGCTTTTCCAATAAATGAATCTGGAAAGTAATAACTTAATAAATATTTGAGCCTGTTATTCTTAAACCATGATCATGCCTGCAACTAGTGGTTACTGCTTCATTCCTACATAGTAACAAAGGTTTTTGCCCTTTTGTTACACAGATGCCTTGGCCATTCAACAGCTTTTTGATAGACTGGCTCTACTTTCCACAAAGGCTTTTAGTCAGTTTCACTCAGTTTTTGCCAAATTACCTAAATTTCCAGGTCTATCTAAAGAATTCTCATGGCGAGGCTTTTATTCTGTCTCATGCTTGAGGAAATGAATTTATTCACAGAAGATTGNGAAGATTGAGATGAACAGAGGATCTTTTTGCCTCATTCCTCTTGTCCTCAGTTAATGATGCTGCCAAAATTATTTCCCATATGTATTTATAGACACATCAAAAGCTTCTAAAAGATTCCAATGGCTACAAGTTATTTCTAAATTTAAATTAAGTTTCTCAACATCATTAAAGGTTTCCTTTAAAGCCAAGTCTGAAGCCAATGTAGCCAAACATTTCTGGGATTATTCTAAATCACTTTCATTGAAATCAATCTACTATACATGCAGGCTTTATGGCTTCATTTTTTTCT
>NW_023238180.1:0-1138 GCF_002007445.2 Ailuropoda melanoleuca | reverse complement strand
GCTTTGTCCTACCATTGGCTCATTCTCTTTTCCAGTTTGTTTCTCAAGGAGTCTGTGTGAATTTATTTCCACGAAAAACAAAATACCCACAGGAACAGTGTTTTCTCCTTTTTCATCTAGTTGCTCATGGCAACTGTCTCTTCTATATTTGTTCACAGTCTGCTCTACGTAAAGGACAGGAAAAGTGCTGAGGTATATTTGAGTTTGCTTTCAAAATTCTTTCATTATAATTCTTATCATATCTAAACAAAAGTGCATAAAATAAATGTTTTTACTCAAACAGCTCCAACGTGCATTATTTCTTGGCTCACAGCAGCATTTATTGGGGCTTTGTGGTGTCTGCTCACTATGCCTCAAATGGAAACTGAGCCTGATAACAGTACTTCCAATTTGGGCTACGTTACCAGTGGAAACAGGCATTAGGGAAAAGGGGAAATTGAAAATGAACTTTAAAACTTTCACAGGAAATGTTTAGGAAGGGATATTTTGCAATGCTACTGTTCCTTCAGTGGTACAATGTCCAGAGTTTACTTTTACGGTTACCAGTGGGTGAGTGGTGGTGTACAACTGAGTAGATAAAACATATGCCTGTTGTCAGACAAAGAGATCTAATATAAATGGAATGAGAGCTGGATAATATAAATCTTCTAACAAATGACCCTCTGGACACTGAGAAATGTCTCATTTTCAAACCTACAAAACCCTATTCTACATAATGTACCATGGACAGTGTAACTTTCTTCTTCATTTCTCAGGTTGAGATTTGAAGCTGAAGAAGGGAAAGTGGCTTGCTCATGAGTGGAATGTGCAGAATGTCCTGGCAGGTGCTCCTTTTCCCCTCCTAGGGTTTGCTTTCACCTGTGCACCTGACCCTCCATATGACATGTGGGTAAGTAGGTGGGGTGTCTGACAAGCTGATGGGTTTCAATGTTGCATGTCCATCACCAGCAACAAGTATGGGTGGGACCATGGTAAGTGTGCAGCTGGGGGAGAACCCAGCACCTACCACCAACTCACAGCAGATGTTTCCATTGGTGTCGGCAGTGACACTTTCCTAACAGTAGAGAGATCCTCAGAAGTTGGTGCCCAGCAGAGGGCACAGAAGGAAGGGCCCCAAGTCTTGCATGGTCACAGGGAA
>NW_023238179.1:0-1138 GCF_002007445.2 Ailuropoda melanoleuca | reverse complement strand
TATTTATTTATTTATTTATTTATTTTGAGAGAGAGAGTACAAGCGTGTACAATCTGGAGAAGGGGCAGAGGGAGAGAGAGAGAGAGAGAGAATCTCAAGCAGACTCCCCACTGATCAGGAATCCCAATGCAGGGCTTGATCCCAAGATCCTGAGATCATGACCTGAGCTGAAACCAAGAGTCAGATGCTCAACGGACTGAGCCATGTAGGCACCCCTGTAATTTGGGGGGGGGGGCTTAAGTGCAATACTGCTTTTGGAAATTCTCCCTATAGAGAATATAGGATTTCTAGAGGCATCTTGAACAACTTAGGAAAAGATATCATGGATCTGCTCTGGTTGCTTGGGACAAAACTGCAGAAATCACTTATACTAGTATGAGTCTAAAGCTCTAAAGCATTTCTTAGTACTAAAACTCTGTAAATAGGCAAGGAACCACAGATTTGCTAAGTACATGAGATTATCTCAATGAGGCATGCAGATATTAGATATAAATGAATATACAGGGATAACCAATAGTTTAAATAAACAATTGAATACATTTAATCCGTGGTTTTAAGCTGATAATATACGACGACACATTATACTGCTTCTCAGAATACTTTGAGAAAAGCTATTATGCCAAGCAAAAGAATTTAAAAACCTGTATAAAGCTGGCATTTGCATTGAGTCCACACGCCAGAATGCAATCGAACAAATCTGCTGATCTAAATAAATGCTCTTCGTTGAATTATACAGCCTCTTTCTTTTTGCCAATGTGCTTGCCAATTTTGATTGATTACTTGAGACAGTCATTTTCATCTCTAGCTTTTGAGGGTTTCCAAGAACTTGTTCACTCTACATTTCAGGTGTCATCGGGCTAGAGGAGTTTATTTGAGATTGAAAAGACCCAGAAAAATATGTTTCTTTTTTGCTACAACGTGGAACTCTTCAGGTGAGAATCCAGTGGCATTTCACCTGCAGCAAAGAGTGATTTCTGACTCAAGAAAGGTCGGTGGAATGTGCTAGACTGTTCTCCCAAGGGGATGAAACCCTGTAATTACTCATTATACTGGTTGTGTGACTGTCACTTATGGTTACACAGTCTTGAAAATAAACACACACATACACAAATTCACACCTTTTTGGGAATTGACTTTC
>NW_023238178.1:0-1138 GCF_002007445.2 Ailuropoda melanoleuca | reverse complement strand
GGGTCGGTCCGACCAGCACGGGGGTTTCCCTCCCTTGTCTGGGGCAGCCCCCTCAGCAGGGCGGGGAGCAGAGAAGAGGGCAGCCTCGTCCCCGGCTGCTCGGACAAACCCTCAGATGTTCACCCCAGAACCACCAGACGTCTTGGGAGAAGGTGCTGCTAGGGATTCAGCAGCAGCGAGGCTGGACATGGCCAGCTCTCACCCGCCCGGGGTCCTTTGTGACCAACGATGTGCTTTCTGTCCTCCACTCGTTTTCCTGGAACAATGACATTTGGTGCCTGAGTGACACCTGGCGCTCAGCGGTCAGGTGTACTTTCATCTACTTATACCAAGAACATCAGAGGCCAAAAAAAATCACACTCCTAGGAAGCATGTCATCTTTGCTCACTGTTGTGTTATAGTGTAGCTTTGGAAGTCCTTAACTACTTGACAGTCGAGAAACTCCATCTCCATGGAAATAATTTTTCCAGTAAGCTCTGAAGCCAACGATGAAGGGTTGGAAGAGCCCCCTTCTCACTCCCAAAGGGATAGAAGGTTTCATTTTATTTTTAGAAGCAAGATATCCCGGATTGTATATCTTAGTTACAATGATTTAGGCAGCAATGAAACATTAATTCTAAATAATGGAAATCCTATTTCTTACTTTCCTTTTGTTCAATAGACTGTCGGCAATCCCTGAAAAATGTCTTCCTGGAATCTTCTTTAACTGTTTGAAATATAACACCGACATTTTCAGAACATTTTTCAATGTGCCAGACATTATGTTAGGTACTTGGATTCGAATGAAAATATTGCCACTGTCTCTGCCTTTGCCTTTAAGGGGATAACAGCTTCATCAGAAGGAAGGAGGAGGGGTTGACATGAAAAATGCGGCTGCAGGATAGAGTGATAAATGCCAGAGCCAAGTGCTATAGACACAGACAGTAGAGCAGGGGAGACCTCAGGCTTCTCCGCAAACCGGAGCCACCAGCAGAATTCTAGAAAGGTCTCCATGAAGCTCCCGGTCATTGTGCGGGTGAAGGGAATTTGATTCTGAAAACGCTAATGTTGAACCGCTCATGTCCTGGCCCCACTTTTCAGCATTTCGGGGTTGCGGGATGCTGTGACATTGTAGTGGGAGGAAATCAACCCACACTTG
>NW_023238177.1:0-1138 GCF_002007445.2 Ailuropoda melanoleuca | reverse complement strand
TGATGTTGAACTCCTTTTTATGTATCTGTTGGCTATTTATATGTCTTCTTTGGAAAAATGTCTTTTCAGGTCCTTTGCTTGTTTTTAATGATTTTTCTGCTATTGAGTTGATGAGTTCTTCCATATTTGGGATGTTAATCCCTTATCAGATATATGGTTTGCAAATATTTTCTCCATTCTGTAGGCTGCCTTTTTGTTTTGTTTGTATTGCTGTATAGAAGCCTTTTAGTTTGATGTGGTCCCACTTGGTGATTTTTCCTTTTGCTGCTTATGCTTTTGTTTTCATATTCAAAAAACCATTGCCAAGACCTTAGTTGAGGAAATTTATCCTATGTTTACTTCTAGAGTTTTATAGTTTCCGGTCTTACATTTAAGTATTTGATCTACTACAAGTTAATTTTTCTGACCGATGTTAAGATAGGGGCCCAATTTCATTCTTCTGCATGTAGATATCCTGTTTTCCCAACACCATTTATTGAAGAGACTACCCCTTTCCCATTGAGCATTCTTGGCTTTCTAGTCAAATATTAGTTGACTGTATATGTGTGGGTATATTTCTGGGCTCTCAATTCTGTTCCACTGGTCTATGTTCGCCAAAATCTCTTTTGACCTATGACTGTTTTTATGCCAATACCATACTATTTTGATTATAATAGTTTTGTAATATAATTTTAAATCAGGAAGTGTGAGCCTCCAGCTTTGTTCTTTCTCAAGATTACTTTGGCTATTTGGGAACTTTGTGGTTACATATAATTTTTAAGAATCCCTTTCTATTTCTGTGAAATATGTCATTGCAATTTTGATAGAGATTCCATTGACTCATAGATAGTTTTGGGTAGAATGGATGTGTAAAAATTTTACTTCTAATCTGTGGATGTGTAATATCTTCCCATTTATTTGTGTCTACTTTGATTTCTTTCATCAGTGTCTTATGTTTTCAGTGTACAAATATTTACCTCATTGGTTAAATTTGTTTCCAGGTATTTTACTCCTTATGATGTTATTATAAATGGGATTATTTTTTCTATTTCTTTTTCACATAGTTTATTTTGAGTGTATAAAAATGCAACTTATTTTTGCATGTTGATTTTGTATTCTTCAATTTTATTGAATCCATTAGTTTAATGGTTTTTTTTTT
>NW_023238176.1:0-1138 GCF_002007445.2 Ailuropoda melanoleuca | reverse complement strand
CCAAGTGCAGCCCAGAGGAAAGTGCTTCTGGGTCCCCTGGGAAGAGCCTCCAGGGTGGGCACGTTTTCCGGTGCTGCCCTGCCTCCTGGAGGTCAGGGTCGTCCCCCCTTTCCCGCTGAAGCAGCCGCACCAGCGACGGGGCGGCCGGAAGCCGGGACTTCCTTGCTGGCCCGGGTCTGGGGGCGGGCGATGTCCTCCTGGTGCGTCCGGTCCTCGTTGCTGTCTCCAGCTGTCCTCTGGTGCACGGACCGCACAGGGAGGGTAGACACCCGGGCTGGGAGCCACGGTGTTCACACAAAGAGACTCCCATCTCGTTCTTCTGGCAAACTGAGAGGCTCTCTTTTCTGCAGAAGGTGCTTCGCAACTGTGGCCTTGCCTGTCAGTGGAAGACGCTTTCAAAGCTGGTGCCTTGTCTTGCAGCGCCCTGCCCGCTCCCCGGCACAAAGCAGGCCAGCCGTGCCTTTCTTTGATCTCCAAAGGCGAGGAGGAAGCAGGGCCATGGGAGGCAGGCGGCTCCCACATGCCCGGTGCAACGAGAGAACCATCTGGCTTCCTTCTGGATGCTTCCTGGCATGATTGACTTTTCCGGCTCACCTGCTACCCGTCTGTCCTCTCCGAGCCAGACCTGGGCCGCTCCTTCTGCCCGGGGTCCTCACTGCAGTCGGGCCTCTCTCATGGGAGCAGCAGGGGCCTGCCTCCTGTCCACCTCGCTCCTGCTCAGGAGGACGTGACAAGATGGGCACGGTGGCCGCAGTGTCCCAGGGACCAGTCCGGGGTTTTCAGTGCACTTCTGTGTTCATTATCCCCTGGGCCCTGACCGTGCCACTTAGGCCAAGGGCTGTGGCTACTGCTCCCAGTTTTTAGGAAGCACGCAGGGAAGTTGCAAAATGCGTCCCAGCACAAGGCCGCATGACCAGAAGGCCGCGGAGCCTGGAGTGGCTCTCAGTGCTGTGCCCCTCCCAGCCCCGTGCCAGGAAGCTTCAGGGTGCACACGTGCAGCTTGCTGATGCTAATGACCCTTGTCCCCCGGACGCCAACGCTGACCTGACCTTCCCGGCCACCCTCGCCTGGATGGCTGTGGCCGTGGCCTGGTACAAGCAGCCACGCCGTGGCAGTGAGTGAGTAAGCCTGGCTTGGC
>NW_023238175.1:0-1138 GCF_002007445.2 Ailuropoda melanoleuca | reverse complement strand
AAAAAAAAAAAAACCACACACATTAGCCAATGATACATTCTAACCCTCAACAAAGCTGGTATTTTTCTCTGATTACAGACTTTGCCGCGGCAAACCCGGACTCCGACGACAGAGGCAGCGCAGAAGCGCGCTCCTAAATGAGACACAATTTTATTAAAATCATAATAATTCCTTGCATTTCTATAGCGCCTTTTCAGCAGCGGAGATCCCAGGTGCCCCATGCCCGGTTCTACGAGGGAACTGGCGACCAAAAAGCTCAGTCGTGAGGCAGGCAGGCTCGCCAGCTCCACAGAGTGCCACCGGCATGTATTTTTCTTTCTTTTTTTAACAGCCCGTTTCCATCAGCCTCTGTCTCACGCTTAAAAAAAAAAAAAAGTAATAAAACTCCTTTAAATTAAAAAAAAATTTTAAAGGAGAGGGAAAAGATGACCTGAAATATAAGGGGAGAGGGGAGCCAAGTGTGGTCTGGGAGCCTGGGGTCCAGGGGGTGCTGCTGGGATGGGCTGCCTCTGGGTTCTGAGTACAGGGTCAGCCGCTGCCCGGGTCACCTCCCCAGGCGCAGCTGGAGTAGGTTGAGTCATCCGCACGTGGAAAAGGAAAAGGACCTAACACCACCAAAGCGCATTTAAGTAATTTGGACGATAAGAAGTCAGGTTAATGACTGGTTTCCGAGGGGCGGGCGGGAGGCCCCCGGGGCGCTTTCACTGAATACTGGGGTGCTGCTTGAGCTCCGGAGGGGTGGCTGGGTAGCTTCATCCGGACACCATTCTCCTCCAACAGGTTAAGTCGGGCCCACTCCTTGCACACGTTCCTTTTCCACTTTTCCATCCTTTCCCCTTGGCCCGTGGAGGTAAAGCTGCAGAATGGCTGGCAGCAGTGGGGCAGGGGGGCTTAGCACCCCAAATTAAGAAGTCATCCGTGAGAGGAAAAGCAGTGTTGATCAGAGGGGATCTGGGGGAAAATCTTTTTTCCCAGTTCTTGGAGACTGCGCAACTCCCGCGGCCTGAAGGCAGGGGAGAGGGGAAGGGAAAGCACATTTTCTGCCACTTAGTCACATTTCTTCCCCGTGCTTGCTGGAGGCCAAACGCCCCCAAACCCAGCCAACCCTCGAAACAAACAAAAATCTCCCCTGCTAAAT
>NW_023238174.1:0-1138 GCF_002007445.2 Ailuropoda melanoleuca | reverse complement strand
ACTGCAGAATTTATAAAGAAAGCCGGCCTGCTTTTGGAGAAGGAGGAGCTTGCGAAACTTTTTGGCAACCAGCGATCTAAGAGATTCTCTATGATTATAGATGATGGCGTTGTGAAGGCAATCAACGTGGAGGAAGACGGCACAGGCTTGACCTGCAGTCTGGCTAATAACATCTTCTCCCAGCTTTGAGAAGGCCCGCGTCCAACTGTGACCAGCAGCATGTTGCAGTATAGAGCCCAGCTGGGCTTGCTTCTCTATTGTGCTGCACTTTACACAGCCCTTCCACCACTTATCATTTTCTTCTCTCCCCTCTGGTCTCAACTGTGCGTCTTTGCCACCCCCATCGCAACATGTGGCACTTCAAACCTGGTGACACTAGACTGTAACAAGTACTTTGCGTTCCCCTCCACAAGCTGGTGGTCTTATTTGCAAGACCTTCTTGCTCGTAGCAGAACAACCTTCTATTGACACTAATCTAATGCACTCGAGCTTTTTAACTGAGCAGTCTAATTTGAACAAACGACCCGCTTCAAAGCACACTCGATATTCAAGCTTTCCTAGAGCATAGGATCTGCCTATGTTTGATGAATTCTACCCCGGTGTCTGATATGGGATGCAGGGCCTCGCCGAAAATGGGAGTATGTCAGATTACAGCCGGAGACTGCCGAAGACGCTGATGCTGGAGACCCACTGTTATAGGCCACTCCCTCTGCTTTCTTTGCTAATCACGTCTTCTTATTCAAGCAGGTGCCCCATGTACAGAGAATCTTGGAAGGGCTTTGCTTCTCAGCAACTCTGAGCTGCATCATATTGGTGGGGAGAGTAGGGATATGCTTCTACAGTTTAATTTATGTTCCTCCTTTAAAAGAATGTCCCGTTTTGTGTTTATAATTCCCAAACAAAGCACTTACAGTTGTGGGCGGGCGGATCAGTTGTCTCAATTATTGTTTAGGTAGAGTAACACTATAAATCCAAAATATAACTCCTTGTTTCTGCTTTGCACATGCTTGGGCAAGGAAACATTTTGCACTTCTGATGTTGACATCATGCCACACCCCTCCAATGGAACCGAGGGCATCTGGCATTTGTTGGTCATTTTCTTTCCTGTATCCTTTTATTGAAGGGAGTGTTGATGTGT
>NW_023238173.1:0-1138 GCF_002007445.2 Ailuropoda melanoleuca | reverse complement strand
TACTTGTTTGTAAACCGTCCTGTTCCAAACAGCATAAAGCTTTTCCTAAGTGTCTGATTAACCCAGGATTCTGCTCTAGGTCAAATACTTTTTTCTTTCTCCAGCCTCCTTAGATGAGTTAATGCACTCATGTGGTTAGCTGATTCAGCACTAGACTCTCCTCTGAGTATCAAGCTAATGAAACCAGCTGCTTGCTAAACATCCTCAGTGTAAGATCTTGCAAACTGAACCTGTTGTCTTCCTTTATCTCTAACCTTCTCTTCCCCATACAGTCCCAGTATTAGCAGCACCTGAAAATCCAAACATGAAACACAAGAGCCATTTTACATTCTTCTCTCTTTATTGTAGAGTCAGCTACTATGTGAAAAAGCTGGAAAAATAGGCTGTGCAGAGAAATCTTAGAACTCTCACAGTACACTACATTCCCCCAAATAGATTATAAGATCCTTCAGGTCGTGAGATGTATTTTTGTAATTAATTTTAATTATATTAGTAATATATGTTCTCATTCTCCCGAGTCAAAATTAAAACGTTCTAAATACTCTATTCCAAAACAAAGTGTCTCATTCCACATCAATCAATTCATTAATTTCTTTGCTATTTATATCACTATAGACTATTGGTTTCCTACTTAATTCAATTCAGTCTGCTACTATCAGTATTTATTTTGGTGCCCAAATTGTCATATTTACCTAATTACTTCAGTCTGACTTCTGTGTTCTTTTGATTTATTTTAATCATTTTTTACTTTCTGACACAAAAAGATGTTTCAAGCTCATTGTATATTTTTCCCTGTATAATCCCTCAGTTCCTGATTTCTTTAATGGGAAATGGTATTTAAAAGTCAAGGTCAGTTTGCTAGATGTGTTCATTATTATTGGGATGTTGCTGCTTGCGGGCCCTCTTGATAAATAGAGTTAGGGAATCTGTGTGTATATATGCGCACGCACACACACACATTCACACATTTAAATATTAATTTATATTTCTCTGGCTCTACATGTGTTGAAAGTTGTGAGTCCACACCAATACTTTTAGTTATGATCTAACACCACAGGGTTCATTCTAGTTTTCTCCCTTTCCAGTTTTGTAACTTCTTTCTCCAACAGTGAGAAATCTGGTTCCATTATTTTTTTTT
>NW_023238172.1:0-1138 GCF_002007445.2 Ailuropoda melanoleuca | reverse complement strand
GGAGCCTGACGTGGGGCTCGATCCCATAACGCTGGGATCACGCCCTGAGCCGAAGGCAGATGCTTAACCGCGGTGCCACCCAGGCGCCCCAGAACCACCTATTTTAAAAAGCTACTGAAGATGCCTCCTCGTAGTTTAATCTGTGACAATGCATTGATTTTTCTCAACCTGGTTATTATATACACCATTAGAAGAAATTAATTTCTACAGATATCTTTTTTTAATAAAAATTAATAATATAAAAGGGTGTTCCAGAAAAGCTCTGAAGTTTATTCTTTATGAAGTATAAATTATCAACAGCATTTGGGTATGTTTATAAATGTTGCTCCTAGATAATAATTTTGGAGCCCTTCACATCCTGGTTCAATCACTTAGTTGATTGGACTTGGACTTCTAAGATTCCATTTCTTCATGTGTAAAAAGAGGCCTTTAGTAGTTCCTATGGTTTAGGGTTATTCTAGGAATAACTGAAATAATGTTTATAATGTTCATAGCATGAAGCCTGGTACATAGTATATGCATATTAAATATTAGGAATTTGGTATATGATCTTTTCTCCCCAACATAAGGTTTAAAAATAGATAAGTAGCTTATTTTCAGCATTAAAAATACCAATTTATTTTGGGTTACTACTTTTGTCTTATATTTTGTTGTTGTTGTTTTAAACTTTTCTGGGAGGATAGAATCCACCATCACTCTTCCCATAATTTTTGCTGGAATTTTTTTCTACCCTATAGTACTCCCACTACCCCCTGAACCATAGGATCCAAGAAGCAGCCTTGGTTCCAACGGGAGATGGAAACTTTACCTGTAGTCTTTTAAAGTCATATGTCTGTTAGGCTTTATGATATATTTTACTTTTTTAAACCTAATATGAAAATCCCCATACTGAGAAATTATAGCTCCTTTTTTATACTGTTAAGAACATCCTGAAATCAGGGACAACTGGGTGGCTCAGTTGATTTAGCATCTGCCTTCAGCTCAGGTCATGATCCCAGGGTCCTGGGATCAAGCCCTGTATTAGGTTCGCTGCTCAGTGGAGAGCCTGCTTCTCCTCTCCCTCTGCCACAGCCCCTCCTTGCACTCTCTCTCTCTCTGTCAATTAAATAAATAAAATCTTAAAAAAAAAAAAAAAAAA
>NW_023238171.1:0-1138 GCF_002007445.2 Ailuropoda melanoleuca | reverse complement strand
AATACATTTCTTTCTCACTCTTCTTCCCAGGACATTATAACTTAAGGGGGAACTGACCATCAGTGCATATTGTCTGTTGAAGGGATTAAATAAGTTGTCATTACTGAAACTATATTCCAAGGCCAGGTCTACATTTGGGCCAGTTGTTTATGACAACTCCTGCAATATGGCATATTGCCTTTTTAATATATTGACACCCACTTTATCCTCCTTGTCTCTCTTCCAAGACTGGCTTTGTTCTTCCCCTAATATGTGAGTTGCTTGAGGAAAGGGACCGAGTGACGGTGATTATCGTGTGGTCACTCATACATGCAGACGTTACCCTCTAACGAGTCTTCAAAAGTGGGTTGTTGGATGAATACACGCCCATCCAATCTATAAACACTGTGGACTTTCCCAGTGTCTTCCTGCGAGTCATGACACCGAGATGTGCCAATCGGCTTCCTTAGATTTCAACCCTGAGGGGTTCCAGTGACTGGTTTGTGTCTGGTTGGAAGCGAAAGGGTGTCCCAAGAGTGAAAGGCGAGAGTGCACTTACCTGTCGTTCTCTTTCTCCGACTTTAATTTTAAGTGACGTGTTGGAAAGTCAAAGCTCGTGTCACGTCCCTCTCTCCCATTTTTAATTTTTTAGCTATCATCTATGTTAGGAAGGCTCATTGCTAAATTTTATCAGATACTTATTTTTTTTTAACATCACCAGCCCAGGGGATCTTTATGAAATGTCACACTAAAACACGGGTATCTTCAAGAATGAGCAATGCGATAAAATGCATCAGTCGTTCTGATCACCCCACTCGTGCGTAGGGAGAAAACTCCCTGTGGGAGTTGCACTTTAATATTTTTAAGCAATGGAATAGACTCTCTTTTGAGGATCAATGAAGCCATTAAAATCATGGAAGCCATTTGGTTTATATAATAAACTCTTGTAAACTGGATGGTTTTACGATTGAATTTCCCCAACAGCTCTTTTGAACAAGATGTGATAGGGGTTTTGGGTATGGTAGTCTTCTGTACATCAGATTAGCTCTGTGTCAGCTCAGTAGGTAAGGAATCCTAAAGTCAATTCGTTATAATACAGACTGGTCTACAAACTCTGCCTGTCTTTTTTTTTTTTTTTGAGGGTTCATTGACTCTAATT
>NW_023238170.1:585-1366 GCF_002007445.2 Ailuropoda melanoleuca | reverse complement strand
CTGGACTGTGTGGTGTCACAGAGACCACTATGGGGCACTCTCGTCAGGCTTCCGTGACCAATTTCCCTCATTTTTCCCTATTCACGAAGGGTGATGATAGTGCTAGGTAGGTCCCTGTACGTTGTTGTTTCTGACGGACGAGTTTTGGGCCTTTTCGTTAAATTGCCGCCAGCAGTTTTGACAGGATTTCCCCTTGGAGCAAACATTTCGTTGGAAGCGGGTTTTGTCCGAATTGTCTTTCTCAGTGCTGTGTTCATGGAGTTTCAGTCACGGTACCAAAGCACCTTGATTCCTGTTCCACCTTCCATAAGGCCGTCGTGACTTCAAGGGCTTTCCCCTCACACTTTGTTTCTTGGTTCTAAGGGCTGGATCCTCCCCAGGCCCCTACACCCAATGTGGAATCGGGGTCCCCAGTGAAAAGGCTGCTGTTCGCTGGAGGTGTTTTCCTGGACGCTCTGCATTATTACCAATGAGAAGGGCGCTGAGTGCTCGAAAATCCTGAACCTTTTCATTCATGCTCCCTTACTCACGAGAGATGATGATCGTTGATATTTCCCTGGACTGTGTGGTGTCTCAGAGACCACTATGGGGCACTCTCGTCAGGCTTCCGCGACCACTTTCCCTCATGTTTCCCTATTCACGAAGGGTGATGATAGTGCTAGGTCGGTCCCTGTACGTTGTTGTTTCTGACGGACGTGTTTTTGGCCTTTTCATTCCATTGCCACAAGCAGAATTGATAGGATTTACCCAGGAAGCAAACATTTCGTTGGAAGCGGGTTTT
>NW_023238170.1:0-290 GCF_002007445.2 Ailuropoda melanoleuca | reverse complement strand
CTTACTCACGAGAGATGATGATCGTTGGTATTTCCCTGGACTGTGTGCGGTCTCTGAGACCACTATGGGGCACTCTCGTCAGGCCTCCACGACCAATTTCCCTCATGTTTCCCTATTCACGAAGGGTGATGATAGTGCTAAGACGGTCCCCGTACGGTGTTGTCTCTGACGGACGTGTTTTGGGCCTTTTCATTCCTTTGCCGCCAGCAGTTTTGACAGGATTTCCCAAGGGAGCAAACATTTCGTTGGAAGCGGTTTTTGGCCGAATTGTCTTTCTCAGTGCTGTGTTC
>NW_023238169.1:0-5105 GCF_002007445.2 Ailuropoda melanoleuca | reverse complement strand
TATATTTTTGTATTATATTGTACATACAGATTCATAGATTATTTTAGGGGAACTTTTTAAAAATTATTGGGTTTTCCAATTCACGTACACATTTTACTGCTCCGGTTATTTGGGGACTCTTTAAATTCTTCTAATACTTATTTTGCTAGATATATTTCCAGACACATCTCTGGATTATTATTGGAAAAACCTGAGATGAGCTAGAAAGCTTAGAGGAAAGAGTTCTCACCAGTATTTCCTAGTTAATGTTTGAGAGGCAGTGTTAAGTAGCACATTTGGTCTACAAGCTGTGTTCCTAAGGTGCTTCCTCCGAAGGGAGAGGGAAATAATTTGTAGAGATGTCATTGTGAGTCCCCTTTCATTTATTGCAATTAGAGCCATCCCGATTTTATTAGAGCAGCTTTCACACATAGGCTTCCACATGAGTCTATTGAAGCAAGACTATTTTTTTTAAATCCTTGGTAGCATAAAATTTATTAGCTCTGCAGTCTAGCAAGTCTGAATTTGAATTCTAATTCTTTTATTTACTAGTATTGTGTTGCTAAGCCATGTATTTAACCCTTTCAAACTTCAGTTTGCTCATATATAAAATGGGGACAATAAAAATTACTTGTAAATTTATTCAATATAAAAGTATGTATAGCATATGGTAGATACTAGGTGTGAATGGTAGCTACTTTATTTTTATGATCAGTTATGAATAGTAGGAACTCTAGAAATCACCTATTGTAACATATTCACTCTATCACTGAAAAACTGAAACTCATTCTTGCATTCATTCAACAAATATTTATGGGTTATGTTTTTTAAAGAAATATTTTATTTATTTATTTGAGAGAGCGAGAGCAAGCACAAGAGGGTGGAGGAGGGACAGAGGGAGAAACAGACTCCCCACCCAGCTGGAATTCTCCATAACTAGCTCCATCCCAGAATGCTGGGATCATGACCTGAGAAGGCAGACACTTAGCCAAGTGAGCCACCTAGGCGCTCTTATATATGGGTTACTTACTCCATGCTAATGTGGATAAAAAGTAACAGGCAGTGAATATGCTATTATAGATATGGTGCTCAGGGAAGAACTTTGGAAGGAAGGCATATAATAGCAGAGACTTCAATGAAATGATACAGTGAATCATGCAAATGGCTAGAGAAAGGTTAGAAACAGAAAGAACAGTGTATGAAAATACCCTGAGGAAGAAATAAGCTTGATAGTTCCAAGAATTGGCAAGAAGACAGTGAGTTAATAGTGGACTACACTATGAAACATGGAAAGTAGCATGAAATGAGTTTAGAGACATAAGGGGAAGCCACAGTGGGAAAGCACTATAGAGTTTTGAGCAAGGAAGGGAAATCATTTGATTTAGAAGTTTTTTACGTTTAGTCAGAGTTCTAGAAGATTCTACCTCTTTTTTTTAAGTGTAATATATAAAATGTATCAAGCTTAAATATATGAATTATAATAATAACAATGTTATTTCTTCAAAAATAATCTTGAATACAATGTCAGTGCATTTGAATGACACTAAGACTTCCTAAAACCTACCTTGTTAACAAAGTACAAAATGATTCCATTTGCTTATTAAATCAGCATATTCTGCTTTGCTCGTACCATAGCTAAAATTTATCTAATTTCTTATAATTTATCTGAAAAGGTGAGGTTAAAATAGACCTTCATTATATGTTTTATTTCTCCTTTAATTAATATTTTATGGTATTGATATATATAGCTCTTGATGTGTATGTGAACTTCTTTTCAGATATTAATACTTTACATTTATCAATTTTAATTCATTTTTTCCTCAAAACTATTATTTTAATGAATTTATGCTGATAATATATAGTAACCATTTGATAATTTTATAACGGACTTAGAACATTGATAGGTTCTGCCCTAATTAAATTGCTGGCCAGGCTTAAGGAAGATTACTTAACCTTTACCTCGTTCTCTATTCAGTAGGGTAACTTATCAACAGTATCTAGCTCCAAACATACACCATAGCAATAAGGTATTAGATGTTACAGTGGTAAAGTGTGCTTTAAAAACAATAATCTAAAACACTTACCACAGTCCAAATATTGAAGATAGGGCCTATTCACAGCATGCCCTAATTTTATAATTAATAATGAATCAAAAGAAACTATTAAGCTTCTGTGGCATATCTGTTCTTAATAAACCTCATGCTGCTTAATGCTCAAAATTCTGTTGTCCTCTTAATATGTTTATGGATCTTTATAGGATCAGATATAATAGTTAGAGGGATAATTATTTTCATAAACATTTATAAAGAATTATTTTAGCATTTTTCTCTTCCTGCCCATTATAACTTTTTAACTTTCTGAGTTCCTAGCATGTTGTCATAGAACTGAAATATTGTCCAGCAATCATGGAGCAATTTCCGTGTGTGTCTTCCTTCCCAATATGCTGATCTATTCAGCATATGTTCAGGTTCTCCAGGTTTTTTTTTAACTTTCTGAGTTCCTAGCATGTTGTCATAGAACTGAAATATTGTCCAGCAATCATGGAGCAATTTCCGTGTGTGTCTTCCTTCCCAATATGCTGATCTATTCAGCATATGTTCAGGTTCTCCAGGTGGTTGTTGTTGTTGTTGTTGTTGTTGTTGTTCACAGGCATGTCTGGTCAATGTTTAATTTTTGCAGAATTCATTATTTTTTTATTATACGGACTTTTTTTTTCTGTAAAGAACATCTACATTTACAGGGTAAGCATTTTCAATCATGCAATGAAAATACCGCTCTATTAAATTCATTCTAATGTTATCATGTTATTTAAATGCAAATGCTGACACCATCAGAATGCAGTAAAATTTTCTTGCTAAGAAAATGATACATATTAGAATAGAGAATTTGGCTAAAGTAGGTATACTTTAAGAGATAAAAAAAATGATTACGTCCATTTCTTTACCATTAAATTAGGGGAGAGAAAGTGATAACTCCAAATGTGTATCACACTGTGCTTAAATTGGTATATACTTATCCTGTTGGTGACTTTTAAGAACATTACAAAAATAGAAATGCAGTATGAAACATAGATATAACCATTTAGATAGCCTTATCTTTTGACCCAGGAATCCCACTCTGGGAAATGTAAGTTAAAAGAATACTTGAACCGAAGTCAAAACAAAAAGGAAAAATTATATTCATAAAAAATATCTATGTGACATTATCTTTCTTAAACTGTGATACCTGTGAGTTACCACTGGTCAGCTATTTTAAATGATGATTATTTAGATTACATTGTCACTGTAATATTTAGCAACATGGTATTGAAGGAAAAGTAGCCAAAACAAACAAAAAAAGGCATGTATAATAAGAGCTCAAATACCTTTAATTGAGCACACATATAGATTAAGATTGGATAGAAATGTATAAAACTAGAAATAGATGTTTTAAATTGAAAAAAATGGGTGTTTTAACTTATTTAAAATATTTATTAATATTTTGATGTGGTATTNAGATTAAGATTGGATAGAAATGTATAAAACTAGAAATAGATGTTTTAAATTGAAAAAAATGGGTGTTTTAACATATTTAAAACATTTATTAATATTTTGATGTGGTATTAATTTTAAGTGGTTAAGTAGGGTTACCATGGAAATATTGAAAACATTTTCTATTGTGAATAATATATGTTCTGTATACTTCAGCAAGAGAATTGACTAATACAGTTTTGATATTGCAACTTAAATTATTATTATTGCAATATAAGACATTACAAATTATTTAATCTAATGAATACAAAGTATGTTCCATTTTATGCTTCTACAGTTCAGAGAAAATGTTTAGTAAAGTTAAAGCAATTCAAAGTAGAACATTTATTTTAAATAATGAATTCTTTTGTAAATTAATATATAGCACTATGGGGGCACCTGGGTGGCTCAGTCAGTTAAGCATCTGCCTTTGGTTCAGGTCATGTTCCCCAGGTCCTGGGATCAAGCCCCAGATCAGGCTTCTTGATCAGTGGAGAGTCTGCTTTCCCCTCAACCAGTCATGCTTACGTGCTCCCTCCCTCTCTGTCTTTCAAATAAATAAACAAAAAACTCTTAAAAAAAATAAAGTACAACACTGTGGTTTTATAATATACATATTTCATATTTAAAGTTATTCTAATCAAGGACTCTGTTTTACCCAAAAACTGTCTATTTAAAAAGGATTATGATGTTTGCAGTGTTATTTATAATAGCTAAAAACACAAAACAGAATATTATTCAATTTTAAAAAAGAAATCCTGTCTTATGCTACAAAATAGATGAAACTTGAAGACATTAAGCTTAGTGGAATAAGCCAGTCACAGAAGAACAAATATTGCATGACATCATTTATGTAAGAGTTGTTGTCAGGAAGGGGGAGATAGGAGTTGCTGTTTAACAGGTATAAAATTATGGTTACACAAGGTAAATAAGTTCTAGAGATCTGCTATACAACATTGTGCCTAGAGTTAACATTACTATATCATAAACTTAACTCATTAAGAGGGTAGCTCTCATGTTAAGTCTTAACAATAAAAACAACAAAAAAAGGATTATAGGATAGATATTCTATATTGCCTCTGTATGTTTCAAGGTTTTCAATGTTTGTCCAATATTAACACTTTCTTGAAACATTCCACATTATAATAAAGTAGTAATTACTTCATTCACTTCCAACTCCCCCATGTACTCCATACTTTTACTTTACTGTAAAGTAAATGCTCACACATTGCTTTTGGACGCCCTAAAAATCAGAGGATGGGCACCAAGACCTCTGAAATAGCTGTTGGATAGGATTGGGAATGGGGAAAGGGAGGCAAATGCTATCACTGATGCAACTGTGAGAGTAAACAGCAAAAGTAGATGTTAGGTTTCTATCTTGCAGTGTTCTTGTTTCTAATTTCCAAATATTTTGCAGATTAATTTGATAGCTGAAACGTCAAACGTATCTCTAAACTGCGTCATAAGCTTTCTAGCATCTGGCCTCTGTAGTGTAGAAATGAACACTAGGAGAAAGGTTAAATGGATGCCGAGTCAGCAGATTGATAATGTCTGCCAAAAGAATGTTACTGAGGAAGTTTGCTTATGCATTGCTCTTGTGAGATGGCATACTCAGAG
>NW_023238168.1:446-748 GCF_002007445.2 Ailuropoda melanoleuca | reverse complement strand
CATCATCTCTCGTGAGTAAGGGAGCATGAATGAGAAGGTTCAGGATTATCGAGGACTCAGCGCCCTTCTCTATGGTAATAAAGCAGAGTGTCCAGGAAAACACCTCCAGCAAACGGCAACCTTTTCGCTGGGGACCCCTATTCCACATTGGGTGTAGGGGCCTGGGGAGCATCCAGCCCTTAGAACCAAGAAACAAAGTGTGAGGGGAAAGCCCTTGAAGTCACGACGGCCTTATGGAAGGTGGAACAGGAATCAAGGGGCTTTGGTACCGTGAGTGAAACACGACGAACACAGCACTGAGA
>NW_023238168.1:0-215 GCF_002007445.2 Ailuropoda melanoleuca | reverse complement strand
TGAGACACCACACAGTCCAGGGAAATATCAACGATCATCATCTCTCGTGAGTAAGGGAGCATGAATGAAAAGGTTCAGGATTTTCGAGGACTCAGCGCCCTTCTCATTGTTAATAAAGCAGAGCGTCCAGGAAACACCTCCAGGGAACAGCAGCCTTTTCACTGGTGACCCCGATTCCACATTGGGTGTAGGGGCCTGGGGAGGATCCAGCCCTT
>NW_023238167.1:0-1138 GCF_002007445.2 Ailuropoda melanoleuca | reverse complement strand
AATATAAAATAGTTGTCATTTTACGCTAAAGCATGGTTGGCACATTGTGGCCCATGGACCAGATTCAGCATGTCGCCTGTCTTTGTAAGTAAAGTTGTATTGGAACCTAGACACACTTGTTTATATATTGTCTTCTGCTGTTTTCATGCTACAATGACAGAGCGGAGTGATCACAAACCACGTGACCTGCAAAGTCTAAAAAGGTTTTACTTTATGGCCTACAAATTCTGTTCTATTAATACATATTTTATAAATATAAAATTTATAAATATAAATATAAAAATATATATAATATAAAAAATATATAAAACATAAAAATAAATATAAAAAATATTTTAAAAATTGGCTGATCCCGGTTCCCCAGGCTGGTGCAATTGAAGCTCACAAACGCTGGTTCATCTCTTCGATGTGGACGAGCGGGCGCTCCCCCTCCAGCTGCTCTGAGTTCCGAGCCAGGCATGTGTGTGGCTCTCCCTGCCCGCCATCTGCATCACTGGGGTTAAATATGGCGAGAGAGAGATACAGTTTGTAATTTGTCTTTGTGAGTTCCAATTGTTTTCATGTGTTCCAGGGTGTCCTAGATTTTCCAAGCTATGTGTCCGTTTCCTTGTTGAACTACAGTGACTTCAGGCCCACCATCAGATGCCAAGGCAGCAAGCTTCCTCCACCTTCCTTTTTCCCCACCAGGAAACGGGTATACTAGCATGGTAAAAACGCTCTCAGGGTGGGATATGTCTAACTGGTTTGGAAAATATTGTTATTTTTATAGGAAATATGTTATTTGTTAATATATAATGGTTTTATTACGGTTATTGTAAGTAAAGTAATAAACACATTTTAAAAGAAAGTTCAATAGGGGCACCTGGGTGGCTCAGTCAGTTAGGCAGCTGCCTTCAGCTCAGGTCACGGTCCCGGGGTCCTGGGATGGAGTCCCATGTTGGGCTCCCTGCTCAGGGGGAGTCAGCTTCTCCCTCTCCCTCTGCTGCTTCTCTCTCTCTCTCTCTAATATAAATACGTAAGTAAATCTTAAAAAAAAAAAGAGTAAGTTAAGTAAAATTAAAAATTCAGTTACTAGTCAATAGTCACATTTCATGTGCTCCGTAGCCGCAAGTGCCCACTGGCTACCATATTGTACAGT
>NW_023238166.1:0-1138 GCF_002007445.2 Ailuropoda melanoleuca | reverse complement strand
TTTTTTTTTTTTTAACTATACCGTTGAGCTATTTTGCCATGGTTACTTGAATCATAAAAGCAAATCTGAATTTTTTTTATCATTTTCTTATCAATCATCAGAAATACTGTATTATTTTTAAAACTAACAAGCCCCACCTCCCTCTCCAAAAAAGGGAAAGAGTCCAGAGCTACAGGACAAAGAGCCAGGGACAAAGCAGTGGGATTCAGGGGTATGGAAGTGATCCCTAAAGCATTCTTATTTAACAGTGTCAAAGACACCTGCCGAGGTTGTGCCCAATAAGATTTGGCCACATCACCAAGGTGGAATCCTGTGTGTTGCTGAAGAGCTGTGTGGTCTCCGCCCCACGCAGAGCAACTTTCTACTTACTCTGCTCCTTAGTTCTTATGTAGATTTAAGTCCTAGTGGAGAGTGCTTAAAAATACGAAGTTGGCTTTTATCTCCTTCATTTCAAGAAGAGAGCAGATTTTGTAGTTTCATCTTGATAAGATGAGGCTAAGGTTGAACTCAAATTTGAAAACTCTCTCTCCATCCCAGCTTACACAAAAGTCTTTTCTTAAAAATGAAAGAGCAGTTATTCCTCTCTGGCATGGTCCCCAGAAGAGTGCTTTTATTTACCTTGTGTTTTTACAGACTCTTCTCAAAATCGGTAAGTAAGTAAATACACTAATGCATATAGCACAAAAGGAAGACAGCTTTTACTTGGAGCTGGCTGTGGAATAGAAACTGAAGCATTTTGGCTACTTAACGCAAAATTAACACTGCTGACCGGAATCTGTTTTCCTGTGAAAGAGTTAAAGACTAGTGTCATTGTTTTTTGGAAATATTATTATCCATTATCATCAAGGAAATAGAATTTAGAAAATTTTATAATTCAGCTAGAGTAAAAGCTTTGTTACTTTAAATTCTATTAATTCACAGTTGGTTTTGTTTCTGATAGTATCTGGATTGACATTTAATTTTACTCAACAAAACTTTTCTTTGTGGATAAGAAGGCAAGTGATTAAAATGCAGTAATTTATAAACAAGATTGTAACTGTAATGTTGAAAATGTTAAAAGAACAATTTGGTTTTGGACATCTTTGATGTCTTTAGAAATAGTTCTTTACATATAAATAGTATGTTTACTATTTATAGT
>NW_023238165.1:0-1137 GCF_002007445.2 Ailuropoda melanoleuca | reverse complement strand
AAAAAAAAAAAAACACGCACCAAATAAGTCCTGGTATTTGGACCACAGCAGTAGGGGACATTTAGAAAATCCTCCCAAGGAAGCAATTTGGCAAAGACCAAAGGGCAAAAAGAAACCAGCCAGAGAACTGGGTATACTTGTGGCAAAGGGCGCCATCAGAAAGGCTTGGCTCTCATCATAGAATTCATTGCACGTGGTCCCAATGAAAAGCTGTATTTGTAGACAAATGGTACATTTCAGAGAAATTACATCTACTATAGCTATGCAAGAGTTTCAATCTAACTCACCTAAGAAATCATGAATTCAAGTACTTTTTTCACACAATCAATAAAAATTGTAGGAAGTGGAACTTGGGACTGCATATTAATCTTGCATCCAGCTCCTTGCTCGTTTTCAACAGCAACTATTCATCTTGTTGAGCTTATAGAAGTGATTTGTTTCATCTGTACACTCCATGCACAGCTAAATATAAAATCAACTTCTATTTAACAAAGTGGACTAGCAGCGTGAGGCCTATCAGGATAGCCTGCAACCTTGGTGTAACGTTGCAAATGCCTGCAACATGTCAGCACTGAAGCCAAAGCCATTAGAATGTTGCTTCATAATGAAGCCTTATTGATAGGCAGACTAATAGGAATTTTCCATCTTAAGTTGCTGACAGACCTGGCTCTGGTTTCTTTTTCAAATGCTACAACAAATATTCTGCCGGGTGTTGAAGTTCTTCAATTACTTAATCCACTTATTGGAAATCAAGTTAAAATTATCCATTAAGCAAATGACTCATTCTCATTCAGCTAAATGAGGAGTGTAAATGGACTTCACCTTTTACAGAAACTGAATGCTGCCATGGTACATGCTTTACAAGTCTTCATCTATCCTACTGTTACTTCCTTTAATAATAGGGCTGAGACCCTTGGCAATAACAAAATAGATTGGAATGTTGGATGCTTCTCTCAAAGAGTCTATTTAACTTGATATGGAAATTATTTGCTGCTTTCAACCCTGAAGCAAGAGTGAAGAAGAGTAGATCACAATCATTGACAACTCAAAACCCAGCTGGGCTTTCTACATCCATCATACCTCTCATATCCTCTAATTTACGGCATAATCATCCACTCTCACTCACATGCACACTCA
>NW_023238164.1:0-1137 GCF_002007445.2 Ailuropoda melanoleuca | reverse complement strand
AGCCATCCATGGAGATGGATGCCAAGAGGATTGCATTATTGCGCTAGTAACTTAATGAGTTACTACTTTATGGTTCCTTTCATTTTCAGAGCAGATGTTTTTGCCACACAGGCCACAAAAGACAGGACAAGAAAAGTGAATGTCAGCTTACTCCCTCAAAAAAAAGCTATACGCTTAAATGTATGCTTAAAGGGTATTAAAAGATGTGAACTTCAAAGTGTCTCCAAAGAAAAGCCAATAACCAGGTGGGCCATGTTAGAAGAACACTGAAGAAACCGTATTTGATGAGAAATGAACATGCCTCCCAAAAGAAATCTTAAGATCATCTTATTATAAAGAGAAAACCAGATATTTTCCAAACAGCATGCTAGGAGGTACAACTGCTTGCAAAATTCCTATTTGTGATGGACACTTAGTGCAAATGAAACTGATGAAGACAAGTCTGGAGATAGCTAGTATGCAGGAACCTCCAGTCTCTCTTCACTTGTAAGCATGGGAGGATTAATCTGGCTAAAGAACAATTGTTCCAGTTTAGGACACTGGCTCTAATATCAGCATCACACAAGGTACACTGATCTACACTTGTGATCTCATCATTGACACTTCCCTCTACACTTCTGGAAGTTCATCTCTATACCATCACCTAACATGACCTTGCCATTCCTACCTCATTGACCCAGACTTCATAACCCTCTCAAATGCATGCTCCCCTTCCCTCTGTCTCACCCAACTCTAAGCAACCTTCCAGGCCTGCCTGGTTCAAATTCCACTACTTCTGTGAATATCTCAACAATCACTGGGCTCATAGGTCGAATTATTGACTGAACTCTTCACAGAGCATGGAAAGTACAGCTTCGGGATATTATCTATTTTTTCTTAGACATATTTTGAAATATTGTTATGACTTTCATATTGGTCTCAAGTGGAGACATTGAAGCCAAATATATCATGTGGACACTGTATATCTACATGGAGGCATGGTTTCCAAACTAGTAAATGACTTACCAACTGATTGGCAGTGTAACATTATTCTCTGATCTTCTGTAGCCAAGACTAGTTATCTATGGATCCAAGATACAAATATCATTGTTCCAACTAATACCAGTGGTAAAACAGATTGGTTACAAGAAAAAAAAA
>NW_023238163.1:0-1137 GCF_002007445.2 Ailuropoda melanoleuca | reverse complement strand
GTACACAAAAATAATCTCAAAATGGACTAAAGACCTAAATGTGAGTCCTGAAACCATAAGATCCTTGAAGGGAACATAAGTAGTAATCTCTCTGACATTGGCCGTAGCAACATTTTTGTAGATATGTCTCCTGAGGCAAGAGAAATAAAAGCAAAAATAAACTATTGGGACGACATCAAAATAAAAAGCTTCTGCCCAGCGAAGGGAACAGTCAACAAAAGTGAAAGACAAACTACTGAACGGGAGAAGGTATTTGCAAATGACATAGCCGATAAAAGTTAGTAATCAAAATATGTAGGGCAGATACAACTCAGCATCCCATGCCCCCAGTTTTTTCCAGTTAAAAATGGGCAGAAGACGTGAACTGACACTTCTCCACAGAAGACATCCAGATGGCGGACAGACACGTGGAAAGGATGCTCAGCATCACTCAGCATCAGGGAGATGCAGATCAAAACCACAACGACATGCCGCCTCACACCGGTCAGAATGGCTGCAATCAACAACACAAGAAACACGTGTTGGCAAGGACGTGGAGAAAGGGGAACCCTTGCGCACTGTTGGCGGGAGTGCAAACTGGGCAGCTCCTCTGGAAAACAGTATGGAGGCTCCTCAAAAAATTAGACATAGAACCTGCCTATGATGTAGTGATTCTACCACCTGGTATTTACCCCAAAATACAAAACACTTACGCAAAGGCATGCGTGCACGCTGGTGTTTATAGCACTATTATCTGTACGAGCCAAATTGTGGAAGCAGTCCAGGTGTCCACTGGCTGATGAATGGGTAAAGAAGATGTGAGATATATATAACTCAGCCATAAAAACGAGTGAAATCTTGCCATTTGCAACACCATGGATGGAGTTAGAGAGTATAATGCTAAGTGAAATAGAGAAAGACAATATCGTATGATTTTACTCAGATGTGGAATTTAAGAAAGAAAACAAACAAGCAAAGAGAAATAAAAATCAAGAAACAGACTCTTTTAACTATAGAGAACACACTGCTGGTCGCCAGAGGGGAGGGGGTGGGGGACGGGGGAAACAGGTGCTGGGGATGAAGGCGTGCACCGGTCGTGATGAGCAGGGGTGATGTATGGAAGTGTTGAGTCACTGTTTTGTACGTCTGACACTAATA
>NW_023238162.1:0-1137 GCF_002007445.2 Ailuropoda melanoleuca | reverse complement strand
TTCATTCATTCATTCATTCATTCATTCATTCATTCGTTGCTAAATTCTCAAACACTGGTGGGCTCCTTTAACGTAAACCTTCCAGGTTTCCCTCCCTACAAATCACGTAACTCTGTAGAAGTAGGGAGCTACATGACTTGGGCAACACACACACACACACACACACACACATACACACACACACAGAGTCAGCTAAGGAACGGGCTGGGTCTAACTAAAGTCCAAGTCTCCTGTTTCCCCAAACACAGAAGGCCCTGGTGTCTCGCTGATGATTTAGAAGTCATGCCACAATGCCAGTGGGCTTTATCTTTACGCTTCCTTTAAACAAATGCTTCTATCACCGATGTTTCTTTGAATTCCCAACCGTTCCCGCTGTCATTCAGTTTGACTGCTGCCTCCATTTTGGCATTTTCTGTCATTTCATTAACAGGTAGCACTTACTCCATTAACGAACCCATCCTTCTTCCCTTCGTACTTTTTCCCATTAACTACATGACCTTTTATGAATGCTCTTTGCTCCAAGTCACAGGGTAGTATTAACAACTGTGATGCGGGTATGCGCTTCAATTTAGCCTCTGCAAGGGTGTGGGGGAGCCTGGACAATTAGTCGAGGTACAAGTCAAATATGCCTTATTTATGATTAAGTATAAAGTATGTCATTAATTCATATCAGTAAAATGATATAGTCACATTTTATAACACGAATCTCGTTATAGATAAGATCAAGGAACACTGGAGAACCTTCAACACTGTCACTTATGTAGGTCAAATTACTTGGGTAAGGGGACCATCAAAGTGGTCTTTAATATCTGGATCATGGGAACCTTAGATTATGCTGCCAGGAAGTGTGCCTTACCTGATACATAGCTTTATGAATAGACTTGACAGGTTTTACTAGGCCTTTAAAAGTTTTCAATGGGGCGCCTGGGTGGCTCAGTAGGTTAAGTGTCTGCCTTTGGTTCAGGTCATGATCCCCGGGGTCCTGGGATGGAGTCTTACATCAGGATCCCTGCTCAGCAGGGAGTCTGCTTCTCCCTCTGCCTCTGCCACTCCCCCTTCTCATGCTCTCTCTCTCAAATAAATAAATAAAATCTAAAAAATAAAAAATAAATAAAAAATTCTCAATGACATTTTTGA
>NW_023238161.1:0-1137 GCF_002007445.2 Ailuropoda melanoleuca | reverse complement strand
CCCATAACACCGGGATCACGCCCTGAGCTGAAGGCAGACGCTTAACCGCTGTGCCACCCAGGCGCCCCAGTCTTAAGCACTCTTGTTTCCTAACTATTTTCACATTGTGCCCTTTTTGGGCTAGAATTTTGGCTCAAACACCAACAGGCTTTGTTTGTGACCCTAGTCAAGTCTCTTCACCTATTTCAATGTTAGTTTCCTCACTTACATTCATCTCATCAATAGATACGTATTGAGTGCCTTTAATACCAGGCACTACTCTAGATTTGGAATTCACAGTTAGCCGTTTCTCTAACTGGCAGAAATCCAGACAGTTAGACATTCATATGATTTAGTAACCAGTGTATGACCTCAGCACTGTTTGCAGTGGTTCTAACGTATTGCTGTGCTTGCATACGAGGACTCAGAAGAAAAGATGGTCAATCTGCTTATACTACAAAGCTGTAGTAATCAAAACAGGATGGTACTGACACAAAAATAGACACATAGATCCATTAAACAGAATAGAGAGCCCAGAAATAAACCCATACTTGTATGGTCAATCTACAACAAAGGAGGCAAGAATATAAATAGGGAAAAGACAGTCTCTTCAATGAATGGTAAAACTGGACAGCTACATGCAAAAGAATGAAACTGGACAACCATTTTCTCATGCCATACACAGAAATAAACTCAAAATATTAAAGACCTATATGTGACACCAAAAAAAATAAATAACCCAATTAAAAATGGGCAGAGGACCTGAATAGACATTTTCCAAAGAAGACATATAGATGGCCAACAGACATACGAAAAGGTATTCAATATCACGAATCATCAGGGAAATGCAAATCCAAACCACAGTGGGAGATCACCTCACACGTCAGAATGGCTAGAATCAAACAGGCAAGAGATAGCAAGTGTTGGTGAGGATGTGGAGAAAAAGGAGCCCTCGTGCACTATTGATGGGGATGCAAATTTGTGCAGCCCCGTGGAAAACAGTAGTGGAGGTCCTTTAAAAAATTAAAAATAGTAATACCATGTGATCCAGTAATTCCACTACTGAGTATTTTCTCAAAGAAAATTAAAACACTATTTTGAAAAGATATATGCACTCCTGTGTGTGTATACTTACACACACACACACACACACACACA
>NW_023238160.1:0-1137 GCF_002007445.2 Ailuropoda melanoleuca | reverse complement strand
CCTGCTTCCCATTCTCTTGTCATGTCGTACACATCTGTTGCCTGCCTTTATCCACACCCGAGTCCTCAATGACCACTTATGGGCCTGTGACTCATGAATCCATATCTCTAGCACAGATCTCTCTTTTAAGCTCTGATACCACTTGCCCAACAGCTTCACTTGGCCTGCCACCAACACCACAGGCTCAACACGTACACAGCTGCATTCACCAGCTCTGCGCTCCGCAACTGGTTTTTCTTGTCGGTTGCCTATCTTCTTTGGCATAGTGTCACTATTCAGTCAAGGCAGAAAAATGGGCTTGGGTTTCCCTCTCCCATATTCTCACATCTGAGTCTTACTGAATTAATACTTTTGGCACCTCTTCAGTGAGCCCACTTCTTGCCATTCCCACTGCTACTACCTGAGGTAAGGCCATGGGCATCTCTCCCCTGGGGCTCATGTTAGCCCCCTCACAGACACCTCTGTCTCCACTTCTGTCCCTCTCCAACCACTTCTGCATGGAGCAGTCAAAGACATCTTTTTTTTTTTTAAGATATATTTATTTATTTGAGAGAGATAGAAAGAGAGAGAGCGAGCACGAGTGGGAGGAACAGAAGGAGTGGGAGAGAGAGTTTCAAGCAGATGCCATGCTGAGTGCGGAGCCCCACACAGGGATTGAGCTCATGACCTTGAGATCATGACCTGAGCCAAAGCCAAGAGTAGGACACTCAAATGACTCCGCCACCCAGGTGCCCCAAAGTCATCTTTCTAGAACTGGAATAGAATTGTGTGATTCCCTGTGTAAAACTCCAGCATGACCTGCAATGTCCTTTGTGATCTGGTGCTGGCTTGCCCCTCCAGTGTTACCTCTCATTACACTCCCACTCTGTGCCCCCGCTTCCAGAAACTTTCCAGCATTGCCACTGGACTTTTGCACCTACATTCCAATGCCTGGACTACCCTCCCACCCGCTCCCTGCTCAACCAGGGCTGCTGTCTCCTCCGAGGGTCGACCCCAGACTCTCCAACTCTTCCCTTCCATTCTATAAACTCTTTGAAGGCAGAGACCATAAATAACTCATCTTTGCACCCCAAGCACTCAGGATGCTGCTTAAAACTGAGTAGGAACTGAATTAAATTTACTTGACTTTTTTTCTCT
>NW_023238159.1:0-1137 GCF_002007445.2 Ailuropoda melanoleuca | reverse complement strand
TTTTTTTTTTTCTTTTTTATGATTCCCTACATAAGCCTACTTCACCTTGCCAGAATTGCTTTCTACTGGTTGGTACCAGCAACTCTTCTCCAGTTTCTCTCCAAATGTAGATATAGAACATAAATATAAACCATGAAGAAGGAAAATATCGTTGGTTTCATAGTCCCTTTCCTCAAAACAAACAAAAAACTTGATAAACAAATGAATACATTGAATTATTTCTGTAAAATCCCACAGAACATTTTCATCCTGGAAGGTGACCTACTTGTGAAAAAAAAATACATATTTTTTTGTTTTGTTAATGTGTAAATCTGGCTGACCTGATACTGCTGATTTGTTACTTTGGTTGATGTTAAACTTTAATTTCCAGGAAAATTCTGATGTGTGCTACTGAATTCTATCCTTGCTCATCAAGGCCAAGATTGCTTTTGAACAACTGTTTATATATGGTAAGCTCTGTGAGTCATTTAAAAGGAGGCAGCTTCAGTGAGTGAAACCAAACCAAGATCTGTTCTAGGGAGGTCAAGTCTCCACATTCAAAGCCAAGTGGAAGATAATTGTAATGGTTTATATGGTTTACATAGAACTTATTTTTTAATTGTGGGATTTGTGGTTTCTTTTCTCTGCCTTAATATGCCACATGGAATAGAATAAGGTTTAAGTCACTGTCTTTCTCTAATTCCAAAGGTGGAGGGTTGAATTAACTCATAATCAAAAGAAACTCTCATTTTCTAAACTAGCAGAGTTGGCTACTCTTGTATGTTCTAATTTCCTTTCAAGGGACACATTTCCTGCCATACTGAGTTCCATCTCTCCATTTATGTAGGTGGGTAGTTTTATGTGTATAACTTCTCCTAGAATCTGGTATTATGATGAATTAGCCTGTGGAGCATGTTGGCTGGTTTTTGCAATGCCTTTTACCTTTGCCTGTGAAACCTGTGATGTTTAATTTACATTCCCCTTGAAGTAGGGGAAATTGTAGTCATTATACAACTGAGTTCCACTTGTCCTAAGCTTTTCTAATTTTTTTTAAAAGGCTTCCTTGGCTGCCTGAGGGCAGAATACGCCAGATTCATTTTGTTTCTAGGATTTTCCCATCTCTTTCTCTCTCACTCTTCTTGAGACTTCTTATTCTTA
>NW_023238158.1:600-2135 GCF_002007445.2 Ailuropoda melanoleuca | reverse complement strand
TAGTGCTAAGACGGTCCCTGTACGGTGTTGTTTCTGACGGACGTGTTTTGGGCCTTTCTGTTCCATTGCCGACAGCAGTTTTGACATTATTTCCCCAGGGAGCAAACATTTCGTTGGAAACCGGTTTTGGCCGAATTGCCTTTCTCAGTGCTGTGTTCGTTGTGTCACTCACGGAACCAAAGCACCTTGATTCCAGTTCCACCTTCCATANACTCACGGTACCAAAGCACCTTGATTCCTGTTCCACCTTCCATAAGGCCGTCGTGACTTCAAGGGCTTTCCCCTCACACTTTGTTTCTTGGTTCTAAGGGCTGGATCCTCCACAAGTCCCTACACCCAATGTGGAATCGGGGTCCCCAGTGAAAAGGCTGCTGTTCGCTGGAGGTGTTTTCCTGGACGCTCTGCTTTATTACCAATGAGAAGGGCGCTGAGTCCTCGAAAATCTGAAGGTTTTCGTTCATGTTCCCTCTTTCACGAGAGATGATGATTGTTGATATTTCTCTGCACTGTGTGGGGTCTCAGAGACCACTATGGGGCACTCTCGTCAGGCTTCCGCGACCACTTTCCCTCATGTTTCCCTATTCACGAAGGGTGATGATAGTGCTAAGACGGTCCCTGTACGGTGTTGTTTCTGACGGACGTGTTTTGGGCCTTTTCGTTCCATTGCCGCCAGCAGTTTTGACAGGATTTCCCCAGGGAGCAAGCATTTCGTTGGAAGCGGGTTTTGGCCGAATTGTCTTTCTCAGTGCTGTGTTCGTCGTGTTTCACTCACGGTACCAAAGCACCTTGATTCCTGTTCCACCTTCCATAAGGCCGTCGTGACTTCAAGGGCTTTCCCCTCACACTTTGTTTCTTGGTTCTAAGGGCTGGATCCTCCCCAGGCCCCTACACCCAATGTGGAATCGGGGTCCCCAGTGAAAAGGCTGCTGTTCGCTGGAGGTGTTTTCCTGGACGCTCTGCTTTATTACCAATGAGAAGGGCGCTGAGTCCTCGAAAATCCTGAGGGTTTTCGTTCATGTTCCCTTACTCACGAGAGATGATGATCGTTGATATTTCCCTGCACCGTGTGGGGTCTGAGAGACCACATTGGGCCCCTCTCGTCAGGCTTCCGCGACCACTTTCCCTCATGTTTCCCTATTCACGAAGGGTGATGATAGTGCTAAGACGGTCCCTGTACGGTGTTGTTTCTGACGGACGTGTTTTGGGCCTTTTCGTTCCATTGCCGCCAGCAGTTTTGACAGGATTTCCCCAGGGAGCAAGCATTTCGTTGGAAGCGGGTTTTGGCCGAATTGTCTTTCTCAGTGCTGTGTTCGTCGTGTTTCACTCACGGAACCAAAGCACCTTGATTCCTGTTCCACCTTCCATAAGGCCGTCGTGACTTCAAGGGCTTTCCCATCACACATTGTTTCTTGGTTCTGAGGGCGGATCCTCCCCATGCCCCTACACCCAATGTGGATTCGGGGTCCCCTGTGAAAACGGTGCTGTTCGCTGGAGGCGTTTTCCTGGACGCTCTGCTTTATTACCAATGAGAAGGG
>NW_023238158.1:0-203 GCF_002007445.2 Ailuropoda melanoleuca | reverse complement strand
GTCGTGACTTCAAGAGGTTTCCCCTCACACTTTGTTTCTTGGTTCTAAGGGCTGGATCCTCCCCAGGCCCCTACACCCAATGTGGAATCGGGGTCCCCAGTGAAAAAGCTGCTGTTTGCTGGAGGTGTTTAACTGGACGCTCTGCTTTATTACCAATGAGAAGGGCGCTGAGTCCTTGAAAATCCTGAACCTTTTCATTCATG
>NW_023238157.1:0-1137 GCF_002007445.2 Ailuropoda melanoleuca | reverse complement strand
TTCCTTCCTTCCTTCCTTCCTTCCTTCCTTCCTTCCTTCCTTCCTTCCTCCACCCAGTTTATTCTTGATTGAATGTTATTTTTCCTGGTGAATATTGCTGTTAGAACACTATCTTGATATAGGTACCTAGTATAACAGTTTGCCATGAAGTGTGCTCTGTTATCTATTTGTGCTCAGATGAGTCTCAACCTCTTTGGGTCTAAGAATAAAATGACGCCCATGTTCTTTGTATGTAGGTTTCATACATATGGGCTTTTTCTCCCAACCTTGGTTCTTTTCAGGATTAGGCCACTTCCATTTCTGCTCATATATAAAATGTCGGTGTTGCTGTGGTTGGGTTTGATAAATGAGTGTTGAGTCAAATTGAAAAGTTTAGGAAAACTCTGAGGATATAAAGGTATGAGGTATTAGGAAAGTACTCTAATTTTTTCATCTATTAGTAATTTTAATATGTAGTTTCCCAGAAAAAAAAATCCCATTGTCTTCACATCTGCTCTTTTGTTTCTGTCAGTAATTCTCAAGGCTAGTGACATCTTTCAGTCGCCTGGGAAGCCCTCAAAAAATTGCCTGGATCCAGGCAAGACATTTCCCCCACTTGCCTGGATTCAAATTTAATTGATTCTAATTGAGTTGATCTGGACTAGGCTTTGGGCATTGGTATTTTTAGAAATATGCCCAAGTATTAGTGTGAACTCCTATTTAACTTAATGTAGATACAGATGGTTACCTTTGGAAATACTTATAGATAAATGTATATATATACAATTAGTATACATTCATATATTTCCTTCTCTGTTAGTTGATGGACCTAGAGGCATGACACCCCAGGAGTGACGAGCACTTCTAAAGCTTATATCTGTTTCTTGTCCCATTCTGTAGAAATACTGTTATCCAATAAAACGTATCAGTGCTCCTTGGAGAAATGGTTGATTCTGAGACTGGGGAAGAAATACACAAGATAAGCCCAGAGTGGCTTGGGGTGCCTGAAAGTAAGGAAGTGCTCAGAAAAAAAAAATCTCACAATGATATGTCAAGGCACACTGGAGTCAATTGAAAGAGTGCCCCATGACCGAAGCTGGAATGATTTGAGCAACAAAATAATAAAGGAGTATTGGATTATTACCCGAAGTAAAAAAA
>NW_023238156.1:443-585 GCF_002007445.2 Ailuropoda melanoleuca | reverse complement strand
TGCTGTTTCCAGAGTGCGGGTCCTTGGTCCGCCCGCTCCCCGGTGCAGGTGGCCCGCCAGCCGCCCTGCGCGCACGCTCCTGGAGCTCCCTTTCTAAGTCTGCTGTCTCACGGGTGCCGTCCGCGAGTCCACCTGCTCCCCC
>NW_023238156.1:0-197 GCF_002007445.2 Ailuropoda melanoleuca | reverse complement strand
CATTTGTAGAGATCCAGATGTATCTTCCTGCGTCTCAGGCTGATTCCGTGGATATTCCTGCTGGTCTGGTACCTATCCAGCTCAACTCAGGGGACCGGAGTAGTCTCCATAGGATGGGATCAGGGCGAGATTGGCATTTTAGAGAGAATGTTTCGCAGTTGCGTGGTAGCCGATTAGTGAGGATAGGAATGGAGGGA
>NW_023238155.1:1007-1183 GCF_002007445.2 Ailuropoda melanoleuca | reverse complement strand
GTTGTCTGATTGCTGTTGCAAGGACTTCTAGTACTATGTTGAATAATAATGGCGAGAGTGGACATCCTTGTGTTCCTGGTCTCAAGGGAAAGGCTTCCAGCTTTTCCCCATTGAAAATGATATTTGCTGTAGGCTTTTCATAGATGGTTTTTATGAGATTGAGGAATGTACACTCT
>NW_023238155.1:391-572 GCF_002007445.2 Ailuropoda melanoleuca | reverse complement strand
AGGAGAATAGGTATTATTTCTTCTTTGAATGTTTGGTAGAATTCCCCGGGAAATCCATCAGGCCATGGCGTTTTGTTTTTTGGAAGGTTTCTAATCACTGTTTCAATCTCTTCATAATTAATTGGTTTGTTTAAAAAATCAATTTCTTCCTGTTTCAGTCTTGGTAGTTTATAGGTTTCCA
>NW_023238155.1:0-220 GCF_002007445.2 Ailuropoda melanoleuca | reverse complement strand
TTGGGTCCTTTCTCTATTCTTTTGGATAAGTCTTGCCAGTGGTTTGTCAATTTTATTTATTCTTTCAAAGAACCAGCTTCTAGTTCTGTTGATCTCCTCTACTGTGCTCCTGGCTTCTAATTGATTGATCTCTGCTCTAATCTTGATCGACTGCTTTCTCATGCATGGATTAGGCCTGTCCCTCTGTTGCTGTTCCAGCTTCTTGAGGTGAGAATATAAA
>NW_023238154.1:0-1137 GCF_002007445.2 Ailuropoda melanoleuca | reverse complement strand
TTTTTTTTTTTTTAAAAAGGAAGATCAGATATTTAACACACTTAGATATAATTCTATTATACTGATGCTAGTGACGTAACTGGAGTTTAGAACCTCATGTAGCTTTTCGTTAATCTGCAAGATAGATTCTTCTCTTTGGTGGGTACATTGCATGTGGAAGGGCCTTCGTGATCTGGCCACACCTTCCATTTTCTGCCCTAGCTTCAGCTCCTCTTCACAACTGAGCCTCTAACTAAGCCATTTTAATCTTCTTGCAGGTGTCCTTTTCCCATATCGCTCCTCATTTTCTGCCAATATCTACTCCTTTCTTCTAACTCCCACCTCCCTCACTGTCTCTCTTCCCTATCCATCTGATAGATTTGCCTTCCAGTACTTGGCTCAGACTTTGCCCTAAGAAGACCTCTCTAAACTCTCCAAGCATGTTTAATAATTGCTATGTAATCCCACAACACCTATTTACTCATACTTTGGAGCACTTACCGTATTGCTTTCTTGTTATTCTTTTTATATACTTTACTTGATTGTTTGAATATAAAAATTCAAAGACAAAATACAGCACCTTATTTGTGCTTATGTATCTATTGTCTTTAAAAGTGCCTCATGAATGAGAGGTATACAATAATCCTAGATGAATGAATGTTAAATGAGCCTTATCCTTAGGCTCCTTTTAATCCATCAGGTCCCAACCTAAATGTCAACTCCTCAAAGAGTTCTTCTCTGACCCTTCCCTCCAGTTACCCTTTGAACAGATTAAAGATTACTTTCCATTCCTCCCATGAAGTGGGTCTAAAACCTTGCCTTTGGGTCTGAGCAGACTAGTGACTACATAACCAAAGGAGCACAGCACAAATGTTGCTTTTCTAGGTTTTAGGCTCAGGCCATCAGTGACTAGCAGCTTGCTCTTCCTGCCTCTTGGGACGCATACACATAGACCCCAGATGCCATGCTGTCAGGCAGCCAAAGCAATGCTCTGAAGAGACCCACATGGAGAAAAGCAGTCAACAGTTGTTAACAAATTGCCATCCATGCGCGTGAAGTCACGTTAGTTGACATTACTTAGAATAGGCATGAGCTGTCCCAGCTAAGCCCTGGGACCAAATTACAATTAGCAGAATAAATGATTATTGTTGTTTTAAC
>NW_023238153.1:0-1137 GCF_002007445.2 Ailuropoda melanoleuca | reverse complement strand
CCTGACGCTCTCTCTCAAATAAATAAATAAAATCTTAAAAAAAAAAAAAAAGAATAGGTACTGAATGAACACATCATGTCTGACACTTAATTCCTCATTATTTATCATCTTAAATTTTTCTGAGGGTTTACATAAGAGATGGTGCATTAAGAATGTGGTTAAACCAAAATCAGAAGCAGAACAAAAGTACCAGCAATGGGGGGATGAAAAGGCATGAATTTAGCCTAATATAGAGAACAAAACCAAACTAAAAGCAGAAATAAAAGGGCGGCTGGGTGTCTCTGTTAAGCGTCTGCCTCTAGCTCAGGTCATGATCCCAGAGTCCTGGGATCGAGCCCCGCATCAGGTTCCCTGCTCAGCAGGAAGCCTGCTTTTCCCTGTCTTGCTCCCCCTGCTTGTATTCTCTCACTTTCTGTCAAATAAATAAAATCGAAATAAATAAATAAATACAATCTAAATAAATTGAATGAATGAATGAATGAATGGATGCAAGAATAAAAGTGTCAAATGTGCCATCACTTGAATTCTGTGGGTCTTTTTCTCCTACCAGTTCCCAGTCCCAGTGAGGTTTCTCTACGTTTATTTTCAACTAAGCATATCCAATATAAAGACACCTTACAGTCATCACTAACACCCAATGACAGACTGTTCACTGTTTCACGGGGGAAAAAAAAAAACGATACTCTTACCATCTCATAAGCAAACGTTTCTTGTCTGCAAACCCGATCTATTGTTATGGTTTCTTCCCGCTGTTCCATAAGCCTTTTTCTAACCCTGTTAGAGGAATAAGAAAAATCAAACTTCAATACCTTTACTGGGTCTCTCAAGGGATCTTTAATACTTAACTTTTATTTGAATTGAATTTCTTTTTTGAGAGAGACAGTGGCAGGGGCAAAGGGAGAGGAAGAGAGAATCCCAAGCAGGCTCCAGGCCCAGTGATCTCCCAAGTCTGAGATCATGACCTGAGCCGACATCAAGTCAGACACTTAACTGACTGAGCCACCCAGGCGCCCCGTGAATGAGTTCTGAACTAATTTTAGACTTAAAGCTAAAAGACGCTGTAAAAATAGTACAGACTGAGTCTGTTTCTCTCCCTCTCCCCCTGCTCTCCTTCTCTAAAATAAATCAATCAATCTT
>NW_023238152.1:0-1137 GCF_002007445.2 Ailuropoda melanoleuca | reverse complement strand
TTCCTTCCTTCCTTCCTTCCTTCCTTCCTTCCTTCCTTCCTTCCTTCCTTCCTTCCTTCCGAGAGTGCAAGTGGGGAGGGACAAAGGGAGAGAGAATTTTAAGCAGGCTCCATGCCCAGCCATGTGGAGCCCAACATGGGGCTCAATCTCACGATCCTGAGATCACAACCTGAGCTGAAATCAGGAGTCAGATGGTTAACTAATGAGGAAGCCAGGTGCCCCAGAATTTTTTAACTATAGAGAACAAATTGGTGGTTACCAGAGGGGAGGTGGGTGGGAGGATGGGTGAAATAGGTGATGGGGATTAAGAGGGCACTTGTTCTGATGAGCACTGGATGATGTGTGGAAGTGCTGAATCACTATATCGTTCACCTGAAACTAATGTAACACTGTATGTTAACTATGCTGGAATTAAAATAATATTAGAAAAAAGAAAACTGTAAGCTTGGTATTGAGTTTAAGGTAGAGGAAAAAATTCTCATCAGGATGAAATAATCACTGAAACCTTAATTGAGAAGGTGGGATTGAAACTATAATTTGGAGGAAGAGAAGAAAAATTTTTGTTTCTCTGATCGGAAAAACATAAATTCCATAAATCTGTTACCTGAAGTAAATTTAAATGACTTATTAAAAAACGGGTGATTGTTCATTGTGCCAGAGAGATCATGTGTCCAATTGCTGATAAACAGATGAAATTCAATATAATTATCAGCTAGGCTCTGTTTAGTTGCTTGTTTATTGCTATGTAAGCAATCAAGTTTTAAATAAAACATGGAAAGAGAAATGCCAAGTGCTGCCAAAAGAAATAAATCAAATTTAATTAGTTTCCAGGTACACACCTCTTATTTAGGCCCCCAGCTGGCTTTCTCTCTTGCCCCTGTCAATGTGAAGAATGGGGAATGACCAAGTTAACACAGATACTCAGAGGGCAAAGACAAACAGGTGTACTTCCCAGAGTTGAGAGAAAAAAAATAGTTTTGCTGATAGGTTTATAAAATTAGACTTTTATGCATTTTAAGGGAGTGGGTGCAGTTCCCTATAATGCTTATTCTGAAGTAATCAGGAAAATAATTAGCTACTTTACATAATTATTATCAGTTGATGATATAATTGTGTAGTAATAGAAAGCATGCCATT
>NW_023238151.1:0-1137 GCF_002007445.2 Ailuropoda melanoleuca | reverse complement strand
TCAGGCTCCCTGCTCTGCTGGGAGCCTGCTTCTTCCTCTCCCACTCCCCCTGCTTGTGTTCTCTCTCTCGCAGGCTGTCTCTCTCTTTGTCAAATAAATAAATAAAATCTTAAAAAAAAAAAAAGAATCTAAAAGGGACTAAAGAAACATCTTGAAAAAAATCTAAATGTTTGGGAGGCAATGTAGTTTTTTGTATACAGAAAAGAAGCATGAAATGTGTGGTTCAGAGCATGAAAGTAGATGAAATGGCTTCTGAGGAACTGATTAAATCTGTAAAACTAGTTTTTTAAATCAAATATTTCTGCCATACATTCCATAAACCAAGCACATAAGATTCATTGTAACCCAGCCTTTAAAAGAAAACTTCAATAAATTAAAATTGTGATATTATCTCCAAGAGAACTTTGGGGGGGAAAAAACTGCTATTATCCACCTGAACATGTTTCATGTAAGAATTTGATATATAATAGTTTAACAAAGTACCTTCCAATAGGGAGATGCCAGTGTTTTAAAAGTTGACAAAGCTGTGTCCATTTGGGACTTTATGAGACAGACTGAGGAACAAGTAGAGCTACCGTGGACCAAGTCAACTGCAGATTAAGTAGAGTGTTTTTTCCAGTTTTTGCAAAGTACATAACTTGGTTTCAATGTAATGATGATATAAAATAATGTACTTCTATATGTGACCTCAAAGTTTTTGTGCTACAGAATTTTCAAAAACAACAACAACAAAAACAAAAACCCAGAAACCCACACAGAGAAGGAACATTCTTAGAGGGGAAAGAAGCTCCAATGGCAGGGATGGGACACACCTTCCACCCAAAATGATTTCTAGACCGCAGAAAAGGAAGTCTCAGTGGAAGCATGAAGAGGACTCGATCCGATCACCACATCCAGGCACAGTGGTCCCCAGAAATAACTGGCCAGGTCTTACCTGAGGAAACTACAGGTAAGATGGGGACAGTGTAACAGCAGATGGGGACAGTGTAACAGCAGATGGGGACAGTGTAACAGATGGGGACAGTGTAACAGCAAATGGGGACAGTGTAACAGATGGGGACAGTGTAACAGCAAAATGTGGATATTAGTAGGATTCTTCAAAGCCAGTGAGTCCCAGGGAAATTCTAAAAAAAAAAA
>NW_023238150.1:0-1137 GCF_002007445.2 Ailuropoda melanoleuca | reverse complement strand
TGACTCCGAGATCAAGAGTCACATGCTCCACCCACTGAGACAGCCAGGTGCCCCCTCCTGCACCCAACAAGAGATGTACTCAGAATAGAAAGACACAGACAGGTGAAAACTAAAGTGAAGGTAAAAGACGTATTATGCAAACACTAATCATAGGAAAGAAGAATAAAAACTAAAAACAATGGTTCACGAGAAAACAGAAACAAGAAAACAAAATGAGCAATTCATATTGAGGTGCAATATTTAGTGAACGGTCATCCCAGAAAAAGAGAACAGAGAAAATAGAGAGAAGGAAATGATCAAAGAAATAATATGAGAACTTTTTGGAGGCTTGAAGGACATACATCTCCAGACTAAAAGGCTCCCAAGTGCCCAACGCAGTAAATGAGGAACTAAGCCAACTTTTAGAACAACCGTGAAACAGCATATGGAAAACTCTCAGAGAGAAAAACATACATAACACAAGTTCTGGAATAAGAATGGCATCAGACTTCTCAATCACAGCACTGAAAATTAGATGACATGAAGCAAAACCTTCAAAAGCTATATATAAATATGACCCTAGATAAAAGATATTTTCAGACATGTAAGGTCTCCAAAATTCATTTCTCCCTTTCAAAAAGCTACTGAAAGATGTGCACCTTAAAAAAAGAGAGAGTAAACCGAGAACTAAGCATCCAAGAAACAAAGGATCTAACGCAAGAACAAGAGGAATAAAAATCCCAGGATGGAAGAAATGGAAGTGTCCTGTGTCTCTGGCTGAGCAGATCCTGTGTGGGTTGGAGGCGGGCACACCAGGAGGGGTGCTTCCGAAGATGAAAATGGATCTGGGAATACCTGACACGTTTGCACAGGAAACGTGTCTCATGAGGATGACTCCCCAGGCATCCTTTGCAGTTTGGAATGAACGTGTACCTTCGTTCTGGTCAGTGACATGCAAGTTGCATTCTACTGGGTGGAAATGCTAGGAAAACTATTGTTTCCCAATGAAAAATCAAAAACTAGCTGGTACACTCACTCGTATGGTTCTTGATTTTTCCTTCCTCTTGGAATGAGGATGTCTTATCTGGAGGACATAGAGGAACCGTCTTGAGACCATGAGAACAAAAGCCTGTTTGTTTGTTTGTTTGTTTGTTTGTT
>NW_023238149.1:0-1137 GCF_002007445.2 Ailuropoda melanoleuca | reverse complement strand
GTATTGCTTTTTAGTTAGTTTTGATATCAGGAAGTATGAGTCCTCCAACTTTGTGCCCTTGCCAGATTGTTTGGTTTGCATTTCCATATGAACTTCAGAATCAACATGTCAATTTCCACAAAGCAATGAGCCATTTCTAAGGGATTGTACTGAACCTATAACTCAGTTTGAGGATTATTGCCGTCTTGATGTGAAGTCTTCTGATTCATAAACATGATGATTTTCCATTTATTTTGATCTTCTATAATTTCTTTCAATGATGTTTTATAGTTTCAGATTTACATTTTATACTTCTTTTATTAAATTTACTGTTTTTTTTCTTTTTGATACCTCAATTAATGAAATTGTTTTAATTTTATTTTCAGTTTGTTCATTACAAGTATATAAAAATACAACTGAATTTTATATATTGATCTTGTAACCTGTAACCTTACTGAACTCATTTGTTAGATCTAACAGGTTTCTAGTTGATTCTATAGGATTTTCTATATAAAAGAACATGTCATCTGTGAGTGGGAATATTTTTCACTTCTTCCTTTCTACTCTGTATGTCTCTATTACTTTTTATTGCCTACTTGCCCCACCTACAATCTTCAATACAATTTGAAGTAGAGTAGCAAGAGTACACATCTTTGTCTTGCTCCCTATCCTGGGGAAAAGCATCTAGTTTTTTACCAATAAGTATGATATTAACTGTAGATTTTTCATCAATACCCTCTATTGTGTTGAGGAGGTTCCCTTCTATTCTTAGTTTGTTGAATTTTTTTTTTATCAAAAAAGGACATTGGATTTTATCAAAACTTTTTATGTATCAGTTGAAGTGTATAATTTTTCTTATCCTATTGGTATTATGTACGACATTATAACACTGGGATATTAAACCAACTGTGCATCCTTGGGATAAGCCCTACTTAATCATCGTGTGTAATTCTTTTTACGTGGATTTGGTTTGCTAGTATGTTGTTCAGGATTTTTTACATCCGTATTCCTTCGAGATATTGGTCTGTAGTCCTCTTTTCTTGTGCTGTCTGGTGTTGACATGAAGGTAATACCTGACTCATAGCATGAGTTGGGAAATGCTCTCTTCAAATTTTTTAGATTTTGTGATTAATTGGTATTAATCCTACCTTAAATATT
>NW_023238148.1:0-1137 GCF_002007445.2 Ailuropoda melanoleuca | reverse complement strand
TTTTTTTTCCATAAACATCTTACTTTTTTCACTTAATGATGTCAGAATATTTAGTCTACTCTTCACATATTTATTGGTGTCAGAGTATTATCCAAAACTATCAAGTCATCAGAGAAATACAGCCAGATCCATTAGTGATACATTTATTATATAGATGTAACATGTGGTTTATAGCATGAAAAATGTGCTCAATAAAATACAAGTTCAATACACTGATATTTAGAGAGACTCTCCTACTTTTTCAATAGTCTATAAAACAGGTTTTCTCAAATAAAAAGCCTGATTGAGAGAAGATAGGGGTGTTTTCCAGCTACATGCTTAGTGAAGAGAAAGTTGAATAGATCTGAAACCAGATAAAATATACAGAACCCTGTGAAGTGGAAATGTCGTGTCAATAAGGCATTTGCAAAAAACAAAAGAGAGGATATAAATAAAACTGTCTTTAAGGAGATATTTTTTTCTCCAATTTTTTTTTTCTGAAAATAGTCATTGCTTGAGGGTAATGAAACCCATTTTTGTTTTTCTGAATTAAGTGACTTAAAATGAATATATACTCTTTTTATAGTTAGAAAATAAAATCACTAAAATCAGAGGACATTAAACATTTGTGATAGACTAGGTAGGAAAAGGGAAAGTATCAACCAAGAAAGAACTGGAATGCATCCAGGAATCAATCATTGCAGGTGGAATGACTTAGAACAAGGGCATTCTTACCTCTCACACTGTTTTCCAAGTGGCAAATAAAACATTGTAATTTTCCACTTCCACTCCTCATCCCAGTCTTAGTGCTGTTGTTTTGAAAACACGGGCTCCTGACCGGTAGTCTACCTGCCACTAAGCTGTGACAGACAGAACTTTGCTATCCTTTCCATGCCCATTCCACCTTCCTGTGTGCCTGAGAGGCCCTAAGCCTGGATATCCTAGGGGCTGGCCAAGGCTTCTTGCTGTCAAGCTCTGTCCACTCTTTACATGCTGTTTATTCTCAGAATTGTGATGACAATTTTGTTAACTGTTTGTGCAGATTCCCTGCCTAGGCCCTGTGTTTTCACCTTCCTGACTAAAACATTTCCTGTCAGTATGAATTCCATCCTAACAAACGGATCTAGTGAGAACTTCCATCCTTCTCCTTACTTTTTT
>NW_023238147.1:545-1833 GCF_002007445.2 Ailuropoda melanoleuca | reverse complement strand
ACTGTGTGGGGTCTCAGAGACCACTATGGGGCACACTCGTCAGGCTTCCGCGACTACTTTCCCTCATGTTTTCCTATTCACGAAGGTGATGTTTGTGCTAAGAGGGTCCCTGTACTTTGTTTTTTCTGACGGACGTGTTTGGGGCCTTTTCGTTCCATTACCCCCAGCTGTTTTGACAGGATTTCCCCAGGGAGCAAGCATTTCGTTGGAAGCGGGTTTTGGCCGAATTGTCTTTCTCAGAGCTGTGTTCGTCGTGTTTCACTCACGGTACCAAAGCACCTTGATTCCTGTTCCACCTTCCATAAGGCCGTCGTGACTTCAAGGGCTTTCCACTCACACTTTGTTTCTTGGTTCTAAGGGCTGGATCCTCCCCAGGCCCCTACACCCAATGTGGAATCGGGGTCCCCAGTGAAAAGGCTGCTGTTCGCTGGAGGTGTTTCCCTGGACGCTCTGCTTTATTACCAATGAGAAGGGCGCTGAGTCCTCGAAAATCCTGAACCTTTTCATTCATGCTCCCTTACTCACGAAAGATGATGATCGTTGATATTTCCCTGGACTGTGTTGGGTCTCAGAGACCACTATCGGGCACTCTCGTCAGGCTTCCGCGACCACTTTCCCTCATGTTTCCCTATTCACGAAGGGTGATGATAGTGCTAAGACGGTCCCTGTACGGTGTTGTTTCTGACGGACGTGTTTTGGGCCTTTTCGTTCCATTGCCGCCAGCAGTTTTGACAGGATTTCCCCAGGGAGCAAGCATTTCGTTGGAAGCGGGTTTTGGCCGAATTGTCTTTCTCAGTGCTGTGTTCGTCGTGTTTCACTCACGCTACCAAAGCACCTTGATTCCTGTTCTACCTTCCATAAGGCCATCGTGACTTCAAGGCTTTCCCCATCACACTTTGTTTCTTGGTTCTAAGGGCTGGATCCTCCCCAGGCCCCTACACCCAATGTGGAATCGGGGTCCCCAGTGAAAAGGCTGCTGTTCGCTGGAGGTGTTTCCCTGGACGCTCTGCTTTATTACCAATGAGAAGGGCGCTGAGTCCTCGAAAATCCTGAACCTTTTCATTCATGCTCCCTTACTCACGAGAGATGATGATCGTTGATATTTCCCTGGACTGTGTGGTGTCTCAGAGACCACTATGGGGCACTCTCGTCAGGCTTCCGCGACCACTTTCCCTCATGTTTCCCTATTCACGAAGGGTGATGATAGTGCTAAGACGGTCCCTCTACGGTGTTGTTTCTGACGGACGTATTTGGGCCTTTTCATTCCATTGCCGCCAGCAATTTTTAA
>NW_023238147.1:0-264 GCF_002007445.2 Ailuropoda melanoleuca | reverse complement strand
GTTTTCCTGGACGCTCTGCTTTATTACCAATGAGAAGGGCGCTGAGTCCTCGAAAATTCTGAACCTTTTCAATCATGCTCCCTTACTCACGAGAGATGATGATCGTTGATATTTCCCTGCACTGTGTGGGGTTTCAGAGACCACTATGGGACACACTAGTCAGGCTTCCGTGACCACTTTCCCTCATGTTTCTCTATTCACTAAGGGTGATGATAGTGCTAAGACGGTCCCTGTACGGTGTTGTTTCTGACGGACGTGTTTTGG
>NW_023238146.1:0-1136 GCF_002007445.2 Ailuropoda melanoleuca | reverse complement strand
GGGGGGGAGAGGAGAAAACCTTAAGCACAACCAGAGAAAAAAGACATTACCTAAGGGGACAATGATTTGAATGCCTGTGAATTTCTCCTCCAAAACCATGAGTCAGGAGGATTACAAAGACTGAGATAAAAGAACTGCCAACCTAGAATTCAATATCCCACAAAAACACCCATCAGAAATAAAGGTGAAATAAAGGAAACTAAGATAATTCATTGCCACAGACCAGCTCTCAAAGAATTGCTAAAGGAAGTTCTTCAAAAGAAGGGTAGTATTCTAGAATGAAACTTGAAACCTCAGAAATGAAGGAAGATCAACAGAAATGTAAGTATCTGGTAAATCTAATAGACTCTTCTTCTTTTGAGGTTCATAGAGTATATTTAGCAGTTGAAAGCAAAACTTAAAACATTTCCCCATGGAGTTTTTAATGTAGATTCATGTAATAGATAAAATGACGATGCCATAAAAGGGAGGGTAGGTAAGGGTTTTATATTCCACTTGGAATCATAAAATATTGATTCTAAGTAGAATGTGAAAAGCACATTTTTTAATGTTATAAACCTTACAGCAGCCACAAAAATAACTATTCAAGGAGATGCAGTAAAAAATGTACTAGAAAATTAAAATGAAATGCAAAAAAGTTAAAATAACCACTCAAAAGGCATGAAAATGAAAAATGTAGAGTACGAACAGAGTACAAATAATAAAATGGTACACCTAAATCCAAAATATAAAAAATTACATTAAATGTAAATAATCTAAACTCACTAATTGAAACAGAAAGAGTAGCAGAATGGATTAAAATGGCTCTGTTAGAGGTTGTATTCAAGAAAACTCACTTCAGATGTAATTACAAGATAGAATAAAAATAAAAGGATAGAAAAGTATATACTATGCAAACCCTAATGAAAATCTTGAGTGGCTATGTTAATGTCAGATACAATAGACTTCACAGCAAGGAATATTACTAGTGATGAGAAATTATTACATAATGATAAAAAGGTCAGTTCACAAAAAGACACAACAGTCAATAAGCAGTAAATATGTAAGCACCTAACAGCAGAAGTTCAAAACACATGCAGCAAATTTGACAAAACCACCGTATACAAGAGTTTGACAGTGTCTTATAAAGTCAAGCA
>NW_023238145.1:0-1136 GCF_002007445.2 Ailuropoda melanoleuca | reverse complement strand
AAAGTTTGCTCTTGCATCAAATAATAATGCAAGTAGTCAGAACCCACGAAGGCTAAGTGTAATAATTCTATCAAGGTTTAAATACGCAGAAGCTTCCAGGGCAAAGCTGTTGGAGCAGCATCTGAAACACAGACTCTGTGGGCAGCAAACAGCCGTTTTACATTTAATTAGGCAAAGAAACTCCAGCTGAATGGGTTAAAAATTGCCACTATTTCACAGTAAGTGATTTTCTTAACCCCCAAGGGTTCAAATTACTTTGGCAGGAAAAGCAATTATGCAATTAATAGGGGAAAAATCTCCAGAGCTCTGTAATTTGCAAAGAGGTAAAGGTTCTGCTGCGGCCTGCAGGGGACAGCTGAGCTCTGAAGCCCCTTCCTTTCTTCCTTCCTCCTTTTCTTTCTTTCTTTATTTCTTTCTTTCTCTTTCTTTCTTAATTTTGACCACACCCGAAATAAAAACCAAGGATATTTTAAGGAGTAGGAAAGCACCACAGCTCAGATAATGTCCCTGCCAGTATATTCATTACAGGCTCATCAGAGTGGATGCCTGCAATCGGAAGATTAAATACCCATTTACCAGGATCAGAAGAGAGTTTGGTTTTATAATGTATTGTCCTCCATTCCCCGGGAGGCTGCTTTGTTTGATAAAATGCTGAGTGTGGTGTAAAAATATCCCTCTCTCTGTAATTTGCACTCCTCTCCATTTAAAGCTATTCTTGCTGCAAACGAGAATTGAAAGCTGCTAAAATTAAGTGGTGTCAGTTCTCAATGACACTTTAATGATAGAGCGCTCAGCAAATGAGACGAGAATGAATTCCAGCATCTCTGCTAAAGATAGTAACCAGCCCCAAACACTGTAATGCTCCAATGGGGCCACACTTCACCGGCTTCATTCATATTTAGTAGAACTGAAATAAGGAAACTATAATTTAAATGGCCATAAAAAGGAAGGTGAAAATAGCTGATGGACATTGGTTCAAAGCAGTTGGGAGCTTGGGGTTGTAAGCCTAAGATAATCTTTCTGGCTGAGAACCCTACTTCTGTATCAAGACACTCTCTCTCATGTACAGACATAGTAAAGAGAAGGGCCATATGCACCCCAATGCTCATAGCTGCATTGTCCACAATAGCCAAATC
>NW_023238144.1:0-1136 GCF_002007445.2 Ailuropoda melanoleuca | reverse complement strand
CCGCCTGGGCTCTCCTGTGAGGCTGTGTGACTCCCTCGGAGCGGCCTCCACCCGTGGCTCGCGGGCAGCTGCTGACACGGCCTGCCACTCCGCAAGTCAGGTTGTGACTTCAGCTAGACCTTGTGAAATGCAGCCTGTGCTTATCCACGTGGAATGAGAGACCCATGAGAGCCACGTGTGTGCGGAGCCCTGCGGGGCACCCCCCCATGAATAAGGAACGTCTTCCTTCAAGAAGCCTGTGACCCAGGATGGCATAGCTAAGGTACCCCACTTCAAATGTCTACACGTCCAGCAGGCGAGCCAAGTGGACCCGATGCAAAATACTAGGGAACAGAGGAGATGAGCTGAGTTTCAAAGGCTTTCCAGGTCGACTCAGCTCCAGCTTATTACTGCCATACCTGACCGGGGACAGAATGTGCCCCAAGCTCCTTTTTGTAAAGAGAAACTGGAATCTGGATTTTCATTGGAAATGTCCCAATTTTTACGAATGGCACACTGGCCAAATAAAGCCCCTCTGTGGGTCAAAAACATGGTCGTCTCTTTCTTATGCACAGGGCAATTCCTGAAGTCATGTGTTTTGAGTGGTTCCAAAGGAAGGCGTGAGATGAGCCGGAAGTTGCTGTTCCTTGTTTGTGCGCACGTTGGCTGTTACGCTGTTTCCCCATCTTTAGTGTGGGCCCAGGCCTTGTTGGTACCCAAGCAATTAGCTGGATAATTATCCCTTTGGAACTTCAATCACAAAGACGAAATCAACACGGGAGCCGTGGACACGTGCATTTGCGCCCTGGGGCTGTCAACGGGGTGGATTCCTTCTACCCTCTCCCCTTTGCACCCAGGGGCAATATTGGGAAATATTTTCTTAGAACATGAAGCCTGAAGTTTCTGCGCCAAGACACAGTCTAGAAGAGGGCTTGGGACTCCCCAGAACCCTCCACCTCGTAAACACACGAACACATCAGCATCTGCTCCGTGAGACGCACGGCTTTATACTACAGCTGTGTGTTCAGGGCCACTGTAAGATTGCAGGACCTGTGTATTGCGTTGTGTTCTTGGCTGTTGTATTAGTCAATGTTCTCCAGAGAAATAGAACCAATAGGATGTATACATACATGTGTATACACACACACACACACACA
>NW_023238143.1:0-1253 GCF_002007445.2 Ailuropoda melanoleuca | reverse complement strand
GACATATAGATAAAAATATGCTAATAGTAGGGGACCTCAACACTCCACTATCAGCAATAGACAGATCACCAGAGCAAGAAATCAGCAAAGAAACAAGAGCCTTGAATGCCATAGTCGACGAGTTGGACCTCATAGATATATACAGAACACTACATCCCAGAACCAAAGAATAGTTATTCTATTCTAACNTACAGAACACTACATCCCAGAACCAAAGAATAGTTATTCTATTCTAACGCCCATGGAACATTCTCAAGAATAGACCATGTTCTGGGTCACAAAACAGGTCTCAACAGATACCAAAAGACTGAAATTATTCCCTGCATATTCTCAGACCACAACGCTTTGATATTGGAACTTAACCACAAGGAAAAATTGGAAGAAACGCAAACACTTGGAGACTAAGAACCATCCTGCTCAGGAATGAATCAATAAACCAGGAAATCAAAAATCGATTTAAACAATTTATGGAGACCAACAAGAATGAAAACACAATGGTCCAAAGCCTATGGGATACTGCAAAGGCAGTCCTAAGGGGACAATACATAGCCATCCAAGCCTCACTCAAAAGAATAGAAAAATCTAAAATGCAGTTTTTATAATCTCACCTCAAGAAGCTGGAACAGCCGAGGGACAGGCCTAATCCACTCACAAGGAGGCAGTTGACCAAGATTAGAGCAGAAATCAATGAATTAGAAAGCAGTAGCACAGTAGAGCAGATCAATAGAACTAGAAGCTGGTTCATTGAAAGAATTAATAAAATTGACGGACCACTGGCAAGACTTATCCAAAAGAATAGAGAAAGGACCAAAATGAATAAAATTATGAATGAAAAAGGAGAGGTCACAACCAACACCAATGAAATTGGAAGGATTATTAGAAACGTTTATCAACAGCTTTATGCCAATAAATTAAGCAATCTGGAAGAGATGGAGGACTTCCTGGAAACCTATAAACTACCAAGACTGAAACAGGAAGAAATTGATTTTTTAAACAGGCCAATTAATTATGAAGAGATTGAAACAGTGATAAACAACCTTCCAAAAAACAAAACTCCAGGCCCAGATGGTTTTCCTGGGGANTTTTCCTGGGGAATTCTACCAAACATTCAAAGATGAAATAATACCTATTCTCCTAAAGCTATTTCAAAAAATAGAAACAGAAGGAAAGCTAACAAACTCCTTCTATGAGGCCAATATTACCTTGATCCCCAAACCAGGCAAACACCCCATCAAAAAGGAGAATTACAGACC
>NW_023238142.1:0-1136 GCF_002007445.2 Ailuropoda melanoleuca | reverse complement strand
TTTTTTTTTTACTCCTTTTATTGCTTCAAGGTACACATTGAAAAGGATTTAAAATTATTGCTTAGAATGCTCTTTCCCTCAGCCAAGAGTAAAGGGCACTATACATCCAATAGCCTGTTAACTCACCTTTTCCATTTAACTTTTCAGAAAAGTTACCCCATGCTTAATATTTGCAAGCAATGGAATAAAGAAAAAAGCTTAGATATGGATGATTTTCATGAATCAATGCAAGTGAGCTCAGGGGGAGCTGGCAGGGGCACAAGGCCAGCAGAAAAAAACACTTAGGAAAGGCAGAAGGGAGGTACTCTCCCCAAAGTACTCTTGGCAGGCAGTGGGATAGGGACAGAGGCATTGGAGGATGCCTGGATGGGAGGCCTGGTGACAAGCCTGCAGCAGACAGATGTCTCTTGCTGCCCAAAGTGCAGGGCATTCTGCTGTATCAGCAACCCAAGAACCAGAGATTTAGAGATCTAGATTTTGGATTTGTTGGGAATATACACCAACTCTGATGAATCTCTTTTGTGAGGATTTAAAGAAGAAAAAAAATGAAGGGGGAGGAAGAAATGAAGGAAGGAGAGGAGAATACCCCAAAAAAGAGAGAAAGCAATACAAACTTCAGATCAGAGGTGGCAAAAAGAAATGGCAACCCTCCTAAATTCCACATTTTATCTCTAGTGACGTTCTTTCTAAACTTTTCAACAAGTAGATAAATTTGTATTATTTTGTTTTCTTTTTTTAGTGTTGAAAGATAACAGATAACTGATTCTTGGTCTAGAAATTTTCTGGGGATGAGTGAGAGGAGGGAAAGTTTGGGATCACAATAAGATAAAACTTGCGAAAGTGTTCTAAACTCACGTCCTTGAAATAGACAAAACATTTCACTTCTGGTGGGGATGTGATACTGATGAGGGCAGCATTCAGTACTCTATGAACAGAATTCTAGCAAAGAAACTCAGACTGCACCCCTCCAAGAATCCATCCACCCTTTATCAGTATTCTCATAGTATCAACAAGGACATTTTGAAGCACAAAAGTTGCTTTCCCTAAAATTGTCTTCACAGATTATGATGATCCTTTGAGGGCAAGAATGCAACTTAATTCCAATTTTCATTTTCTCTTCATCCTTCTTGGGTTTT
>NW_023238141.1:0-1136 GCF_002007445.2 Ailuropoda melanoleuca | reverse complement strand
AAAAAAAAAAAAGAAAACCTTTCCAACACACAGGTTGTAGAGCTAATTCACTCATTTTTCCTCTAGTGCTTGTGCAGGGTTATTCTTTGCATGTAGTTCTCTGATCATTTTGAAGTTTATTCTTAGGTATGATGTTGGATATGAATATAATTTTACCTTTTCCTTTTATCTTGTCTTTTCGATCAGTGGTCACCATATCATTTCTTAAAATGTTCATTTTTGTCCTCGTTCGTAAAAATATCATTTTGATTATATAACAAATTTCACACCTATGACTATATTTCTGAACTTTCTTTTGTATTCCACTAGTCTATATGTCCATATCTGTGCAAATAGCATACTGTTTTAATAACACAGGCTTGGGGAACCTGGGTGGCTCAGCTGGTTAAACACCTGCCTTCGGCTCAGGTCGTGATCTTGGGGTCCTGGGATCAAGGCCTGGGTTGGGGCTCCCTGCTCAGTGGGGGAGTCTGCTTCTCCCTCTCTCTCTGCCGCTCCCCCCACTCATGGTCTCTCCCTCTTACTCCTTCTCTTTCTCTCTCAAGTAAATAAAGAAATAAAATCTTTTTAAAAAAATAACACAGACTTTACGTTATGTTCTGATACTTTGTACACTTAATCCCTCCTGGTAGCTTTTATTGTTTAGTGTCTTTCTAGGTATTCTTGAATGTTTACTTGTCTGTTGTACTAAATCCATGAGAAAGACTTTCAGAGCAGTGGCACTGATAAAGCTCCAAGCCTGTGGAAAGAGGATTTGGTATTAGAGTATATGTTTAGGAAAAACAGCCCTAACCTCTCAGGAGGAGCCTGAACCCTACCTTGGTGTTGGAGGGGAAGGAGATTCATGGTTGCTGAGCAGCAGTACAGGATTATGACGCAGCTGCATCAAGTTTCCTCTGCCCGTGTGTACGTGCATACGCTCACATGCATTTGCTCACGTGCATACACTCACATGCATTTGCTCACATGCATACACTCACGTGCATTTCCTTACATGCATATGCTCACATGCATTTCCTCACATGCATTTGTTCACATGCATTTCCTAACATGCATTTGCTCACATGCATTTCCTCACATGCATTTGCTCACAGGCATTTGCTCACATGCATTTCCTCACATGCACATGCTCACAT
>NW_023238140.1:0-1136 GCF_002007445.2 Ailuropoda melanoleuca | reverse complement strand
ATTTGGATTGGAAGTCAGTTATGGGAAGTTATCAGGAAAAACACAGGAAACACAGGTAAGGTTGTGACACAGATTTAAGTTCATTACCTTCCCTACTGATAAGAATTCCTAGAGATTGACTCATCCCCCTCTTCCTGGTATAGGGAGGGGAGACACCCTTACAAATGGAGATTTCCCTTATACAGGTAAGTGTCTCTTACAGAAGGGTAATTTCTACTCAGTTTTAAGAGCTTCTCTTGTGTCTGCTTTTTCTTAAAAATAACCAGCTTAAAATAATCAATATACCAAAGAGGCCTATCTTGGCTTGACAAAATTTGCTCCTCTACAGCACTCACACTAGCTGTTTTTAGAACTGCTCATTCCCACCCACCACAACTCTTCTGTGGGCCAGCTGAGGTTCTGCTCACCAGGGACAAGTTCCTAAAGGACAGTCTGCATTCAGCCCATGTCCAACAGGGGTGAGTGCTGCCCCAGAAATAACCAGACTGGGACAATGACTCAAAGACAGATGTGGGTAATGAGGTCCAATGGGGGAAATGGCTCCAAACTGTGCTTGATCAATATTGCCATAATGAGTGGATTTCACTCCCTCCCTGCCATAATGAGTAGATTTCGCTCCTTCCCAAGCATCTCTATTCTCTTCATCTCAAGTCCCTAATGCTCTTGGGTTTGAGATTTAGCCTGGGAAGGGGGTAGAGGAGAAAAGCATTGAGGTGCAGACATCCCTGATTCTAAGATGGCTTCATTACTTTTTATCTCTACATTTCACACAGCTTAGCCAATCCCAGGGCGGAATTCTTTTCTCTTTTCCCTTTTTCAAGTCAGTCTGTTATCATGCCCAGTGCTCTTCTCATTAATTTTTTCCCTACATCATCTCCTGCTCCTCCCTCTGCAATGACCTCTCTCCCCTGTGACTGGTTGTGAAGCTTCTCTTTCATTTTCCCTGTAAGGCAATCTTTGTACAGCTAACTTTAACTAGCCAACCAATTCTTCCTCAACCCTGTACAAAGCATCCTGCTAAAACAGGCAGGCAAGCATAGATGAGCTGGCGTGCACGAGTGCATGAGGCCAGCAGCCCTCCCCACTCTCCAGCTTTCTCTGCACACATTCCCAGGGATCACCTGGAAACTGCCTCT
>NW_023238139.1:0-1136 GCF_002007445.2 Ailuropoda melanoleuca | reverse complement strand
CTTTCCCAGAGGCAGGGACGTCGCACGGGGCTGGCTTTCTCCTCTCCTTCCCGTCACGGCCTTCAATCTTCTCCTCCGCACAGATTCAGCAGCGCCCGCTGGTAATCGCCCTTCGTGTCTTGCTGAATAAAGTAATAGAGGGATTTCCCGTATTTCCGCTTGAACTCGCTCTTGATTTTCAGCATGTCGACCTCAGACCGGGAAACCATGATTCGGATCAAGACCTTGTCGCGGGTTCCTTTGCCCTTCATGGAGTCATACAAGCGGTCAGCAAAGTAGAGCTGCTTGTTCTGAATACACTGAACGAGATTGAGGAAGGCGTTTTCCAGATCTCCTTTCACCTCCTTCTTGATGCTCTCCAGCATATCGTAGGGGCTGTAGCTCTTGTATCTCTCAAACACTTTCTGGAGGTGGGGGATGCTTCTCTCGGTCATAACGTTGATCCACTTGGGAACATCCGTGCCCTTCCGCTTCACTCCAGCATCATACAGGTCCCGGGCATCTTGATCAATCAGCTCGTAGTCCACCACCGAACTGTCTTCGTTTCTCTTCCCCCTGGCTAGTTGGACCATCAGCTTCCGGAAGTCCCCGGACGTATCGGAAATAATGTCCTTTTCCAGTTCAGTCTTATACATTTCTTTGTAGACTTTGTTGATGACGTTGAGCTCCTGGTTCGTCCGTGAGCAGATAATCTCGATCAGCGTGTCTTCATCAGTCCCCAGACCCTTCATGGCTGCCTTCAGTTCAGAGGAATCATACTGTGCGGGGGGCTTCAACAGGCCCAGAACGACCGTCTCCAGGTGGCCAGAGAGGGCAGACTTCAGAGCAGCCGCTAATTCCTTCTTGGTCCTCCTCTGATAGGCGAAAGCGATATCCTGCCTCTGTTCATTGCTGCGGTTTGTTAAAAGGTTAATTATCGTCACTTCATCCACACCTTTGGTCTTGATGGCCGTTTCCAGGGTCAAAGCGTCGCGGTCAGCATCAAAGTTTCCGTAGGCCTTGACGGTGGCGTAGGCGCTGGGCGGGAGGGAGTGATCTCCCTCCAGGGTCAGCTTGCTTAAGATTTCGTGGACGGTCGACATCTTGACAAGGAGCGGAAGGCGGGCGGACGGGCGGGCTGGGCTGCAGACTCCGAG
>NW_023238138.1:0-1136 GCF_002007445.2 Ailuropoda melanoleuca | reverse complement strand
TTCCAGGTCCTTTTCCATTCTGGTCACTCTCTGCTTTGTCAATATGTTTCTTAACTGGAATTGGACACAGCGGTCTTGCTGGGGTTGGGCTGTGTGGAGTCCCTGGGAGCAGCATAACAGCTCAAATGTGCACTTCACACCTATCTGTTGAGTACCTGCTTTGGGTCAAGGTTTGTGTTGGTCTCTAGGATTGTAAAGGTAGGTCAGCCAGCGTCCTTGATCTCCAGCCATGCATAGTAATAAGCACTACACGAACTGTGTGAACAAAGTAGGAGTAATTTCCTGTGCTTGGCTGATTCAAGCAAGATTCCAAAGAAGTGGTGAGGTTGGAACTGGGGTTGGGAAACAGATTTCAGGCAGGGGGAGAGAACGTGAAGGCAGAAAAAGGTGTTTTGTAGGTGGGGAGAGCTGGCTTCTTCCTCCCTACCACTGTAAGGGGCAGTGGAGTGAGGTAAGGAGGAAGGCAGGACCCAAGGCAAGAAGAGCAGAGGAATGTTGAGCTCTCTCACCTAAAGGGCAGCATGCCAGGCCTCAGTGCTGTCCACAGACTCTGTGGGCTGATTTCCCTCCTGACCAGAGGTCCACAGTCTTAAGAACAGATGCATTCTCACCCATCTTCATCCAGAGACTTCAGTGTTTTCTGTGGGCTAGGACAGCAACCTTAATAGAGAGAAAACCAGAGGTATAAGGACCCTGGGAATTCTTGGCCCATGCTCTTCCTACTCAGTTTACTGCCCTGCCCATCTCCCATTGCCCGCCAGGTAGAGTGCCAACGGCTCAGCCCGGCAGCCAGAGTTTTCCAACTTGATTCTCTGGTGGTCTCAGCTCCAACTGCTTCCACATGCTTCCCTGTCCCCTCACCCTAGGCAGGTCAGCATCGTCACTGCCTCTTATTTACATCCTTCTCACGTGCCTTTCCTGTACTCTGCTGCCTGCCCAAAATGCTCTTTCTGCCCTTTCCCAATACCCAACTCTGGCTCTACCTCCTCCCAGAAGCCCCATTCTTTCTTAACTTCTCCAGCCCACACAAAGGCCTCTCTCCTCCGTCTCTTGTGCTTAATAAATGTCAATTTCCTCCCCCACCCAGTCCCTAAACACTTTTGGTGTTGGGAGATAAACGTCTGAATTTTACATTG
>NW_023238137.1:0-1136 GCF_002007445.2 Ailuropoda melanoleuca | reverse complement strand
TTGTTTTTTTTTTTTTTTTTTTAACTTTTGGGAGTTCCATTATGGATTCGTGAACTGTTTTATAGATTCAGTGTGTTTTAATCAACTATGGTATTGTTTTTCTGATGTTCAAATTTTACCAGCTTTGGACCTGAGAGCTGTCCCAGTGGTTCTGTCTTGTCCATAGTGCCACAAGGGTGTTGTGTAAGTAACGACCGCACACCCTCAGTGACACACAGAATAAGCACTTATCTTTCACTCAACTGGTTGTCAGCTGGTGGGTGGTTAACCAACTCTGCTTATCTGCTGGCTGGTTTGCTCCTGGGGCTGGACGACCAGCTGGCCCCTGGCTGATCTGGAATGGCCTCTTCTCGGTGACTGGGTAACTCAGCTGTGCTCCACATCTGTTTCTCTTCTTGGGGCCAAAAGACTGGGCCAGACATGTGGGCCCCACAGCCAAGGCAGACACGTCAGACTGTGCAAGGGCTCCTCAGGTGTCTGCTGGTTCCTATTTCAGTGACCCTTTCAAGGCATGCATCTGAGCCCACAGTCACGAGAGGAGCCTGGCAAAGCTAGACACAAAGGCCATGGGCGGGATGGGGTGAAGAATTAGGGCTATTTTTGCAGCCTACGGTGGTCATAGGGTCTGTGTCCCCATCAGTCCCTGAAAACTTCCTTGCTTCTTGGCCAGTGAGATCTTCCAGGTTCATATTGTACTTTGTGTACCTTGGATCTAGAAATGCCCATTTCTTTAATGTTCCTGTTCTTTTTCCTGAGAATGGTGTCTGGACACTCAAATCTGAGTATCTGAGATAATCATGCACTTAGACACCTTCTGTGGACAAAAGTAGCAAACAAATAATCTAAAAAAATAAGCAAATCTGTGTCTGCATTGATACTTCTGACACAGATTAAACTGTACAGGGTTTTAGCTTTTAACTGAACATAATGATTTTAAATGTAGATCTCTTTTCTCCTATATATAAAAATCTCACTTTCTCATAACATTAATAGAATCACCTACGTGCTTGGGATCATGTCTTGTAGCACAATGCTGTGGTTAATGTCGAACTTGACTGTAGCCAACGCACACTAATTACCATCTGATTGGCAATTGTAATTGTACACGTCCTTAAGTCGGGAAACATGGCCAACTC
>NW_023238136.1:1323-1505 GCF_002007445.2 Ailuropoda melanoleuca | reverse complement strand
ACACCTCCAGGGAACAGCAGCCTTTTCACTGGGGACCCCAATTCCACATTGGGTGTAGGGGCCTGGGGAGGTTCCAGCCCTAAGACCAAGAAACAAAGTGTGAGGGGAAAGCCCTTGAAGTCACGATGGCCTTATGGAAGCTGGAACAGAAATCAAGGTGCTTTGGTACCGTGAGTGAAACA
>NW_023238136.1:893-1141 GCF_002007445.2 Ailuropoda melanoleuca | reverse complement strand
TACCAGGGACCGTCTTAGCACTATCATCACCCTTCGTGAATAGGGAAACATGAGGGAAAGTGGTCGCGGAATCTGACGAGAGTGCCCCACAGTGGTCTCTGAGACCCCACACAGTCCAGGGTAATATCAATGATCATCATCTCTCGTGAGTAAGGGAGCATGATGAAAAGGTTCAGGATATTCGAGGACTAGGCGCCCTTCTCATTGGTAATAAAGCAGAGCGTCCAGGAAAACACCTCCAGCGAACA
>NW_023238136.1:0-626 GCF_002007445.2 Ailuropoda melanoleuca | reverse complement strand
GAAAAGGCCCAAAACACGTCCGTCAGAAACAACACCGTACAGGGACCGTCTTAGCACTATCATCACCCTTCGTGAATAGGGAAAATTGAGGGAAAGTGGTCGCGAAAGCCTGACGAGAGTGCCCCATAGTGGTCTCTGAGACACCACACAGTCCAGGGAAATATCAACGATCATCATCTCTCGTGAGTAAGGGAGCATGAATGAAAAGGTTCAGGATTTTCGAGCACTCAGCGCCCTTCTCATTGGTAATAATGCAGAGCGTCCAGGAAAACACCTCCAGCGAACAGCAGCCTTTTCACTGGGGACCCCGATTCCACATTGGGTGTAGGGGCCTGGGGAGGATCCAGCCCTTAGAACCAAGAAACAAAGTGTGAGTGGAAAGCCCTTGAAGTCACGACGGCCTTATGGAAGGTGGAACAGGAATCAAGGTGCTTTGGTACCGTGAGTGAAACACGACGAACACACCACTGAGAAAGACAATTCGGCCAAAACCCGCTTCCAACGAAATGTTTGCTCCCTAGGAAATCCTGTCAATACTGCTGGCGGCAATGGAATGAAAAGTCCCAAAACACGTCCGTCAGAGACAACACCGTACAGGGACAGTATTAGCACTATCATCACCCTTC
>NW_023238134.1:0-1136 GCF_002007445.2 Ailuropoda melanoleuca | reverse complement strand
AAAGAAGGTGCTGCTTTAATTTCCCATTCTGTCATGAGAAAAATGATGTTTGCAGATGTTTCTCGATAAGCTCTAGGTTACACAGCTAGAAAAAGACCTGAGATTTGCACCCCGGCAGGCCGTGTCCCCGAGCCCGTCATCTGACTGTCGAGGTGTCTGTGTTAGGTATTTGAAAGGATGGGGATAGGGAGAACAGTGTTTGCTGCTGCTGTTTGACTGCTAAGACAGTTCTTCTTCCTCCCTCCTTTTTCTCATCTTTCCTTCCTCCCTTATTTCTACCCTCTCTCCTTCCCCTCCCCGCTCACTCCTTCAAGAAGCCAAACAAGCTTTCTCCCGCTGGGAGAAGTTGGCATCACTTCTCAGGTGCCTGATGCTGTGTCAGAATCCCAGAGCCTGGGATTCTCAGTCTCTGCCTCATAATTAACTTTTTCTTGGCCAAGTCATCGAGCGTCTTTCCCCTCTGTGTCCCCATTCATTACAGAATGAAGGCACCATTACAAATTGCCTTTTAAGATTCTTGTGCAGCACTTTTCCAACAAAAGCACAAAATGCTTTACGAATCTGAGAAATTGCCACAATTTCAGGCTGGAGGTAGGTAGGAAATGGAAAAGCCCTCTCAGGAACTCGGGTCCACCCAAATGACCCAGCTACTATCCCCGCAGCCTGGATGCATATCTCACTCAAGATTTAACTCCACGTGGTTATATAAAACCACAGAATGCTTTTCCCTGGGAGAGCTTGCTGGAATTTATTTCTTAAACGTCTCCAGACTGTGACCTCCCAGGGTAATCTATGTCTTGGCTCCAATATGGCCGTGCAGCAGGAAACCTTCTGACCCCTTCACCCGGCGTTCTCCTCAGCTGCTTTCCACGGATAGCACTTTCATGCTTCTATTTCTTAGCGCTCCTGTAAATGCAGAGCACCAAATTACGAACTGCTTTCAGAGTTTTTGTTGCAAAGATAATTTGACTGTTGCCTTAGTTTTTGCATCGTAGGGAGTCCTTAACTAACTTCCTGAATTTTGCTTTTTGAATTTTGAACACCACCTCTTACTCTGTTCCTCCTCTTAGGTTTTTGTCTTAATCCCTCATTATTTTCCTTGCTATTGATTCTAGTCCTCAACAAACTCTCAAACC
>NW_023238133.1:0-1136 GCF_002007445.2 Ailuropoda melanoleuca | reverse complement strand
AAAAAAAAAGTGCAGGAGGTGAATCCTGGGGCACGGCTTCAGACAGGACATTTGAAAGCTCTGGAGTCTTCAGTGCATTGTATGAGGCCACACAGCCCATGAGACTTTTGGAACTCACTCTCGTCGGACTCCTTGCAAATGAAAAAGTGTATCTGGAAATGGTGAGCTGGTGGAGTCACTGGATGGTTAAGGATAATCAAAGCATTATCTGTGTCTGAGGAAACTTCCCACATGAGGTTTAAACTGAGACCTGAGGGAGCCTAACCAGGGAAAATAACCAGGGAAAGAGGGGAGCAGAGAGCTAATCTGAGACCCCAACCAGTTTGTCCCTGAGGAAATCCTGTGTGGAAATCCACTACCCGGCAATTGGGCATCTCTGGAAAATTGTGTGTACCTTCACAGCACAATTGTAGAAGTGCATGAACCCCTTCTCTCTTTGCTCTGATCCCCAGGTCTGTAGTATCCACCAGCGAGTGGGATGCTAGCCCGATGTTTCACATCTATGGAACCCTAGAGGAGAAAACTGCTGGGTAAAGGGGTTTGGCTATGATTGCTTTACATACACTTTCACCACTCGCAATGCAAAAGAACGTTTCATAGACTTTTGTTTCGTTTTCTCAAATAATTGTTTTCTTTGGAGAAAATTCAGAAATTGGTGGTTACTGCCATCTAGTGACCAGACCTAGAAGGGCGGCTTGGACCATAGTTTAGCAGGAAATCTTGGAAGGAGAGAGAGAAGAGCCCCATCACAGGGAATTTTCTGGAAGTTTATGTGACAAATAAAGCATTAAAGGGTGACTCGGACAGAGCCCGAGGACATTAAACCCCATATCAGGAAGTTTTCTTCAGCCCCTCCCACCAACGATTCCCAGAAATCTGCACATGTGTGTCTGTGAGAGTGTGAAATACATAAACGTGTATACATACATACACACATGTAGACATAGACGTACGCACACATATAGACATACATATACATGCACATGTATATGTAGTTGAGATGCATTCAAACATCTTTTTAAAGATTTTGTTCATTCATTTATTTATTTATTTTTAATATAAATCTTTTTTATTATGTTATGTTAGTCACCATACAGTATATCCTTAGTTTTTGATGTAGTGTTCCAGGATTCATT
>NW_023238132.1:0-7514 GCF_002007445.2 Ailuropoda melanoleuca | reverse complement strand
GGAATCTGGGGATGTACTGTATGGTGATTAACACAATATAATAAAATAAAATTAAAAAAAAAATAAAGTATAAAAAAAAAAAAAGAAATAACAGGTGTTGGTGAGGATGTGGAGAAAAAGGAACACTTGAGCACTGTTGGTGGGAATGTCAACTGGTGCAGCCACTCTGGAAAACAGAATGGATGTTCCTCAAAAAGATAAAAGAACTATCCTATGATCCAGCAATTGCTCTACTAGGTATTTACCTAAAGAATACAAAAACACTCATTCAAAGGGATACGTGCACCACAATGTTTACAGCAGAATTATATACAATAGCCAGAGTATGGAAATAGCTCAAGTGTCCATGACTGATGAATGGATGAAGAAGATGTGGTATGCATATACAATGGAATATTACTCAGCCATAAAAAGAACGGAATTTTGTCATCTGCAAGGACATGGATGGATCTAGAGAGTATAATGCTAAGCAAAGTAAGTCAGAGAAAGACAAGCACCATATGCTTTCACTCATATGTGGACTTTAAGAACCAAAACAAATGAACAAAGGAAAAAAAAGAGACAAACCAAAAAACAGATTCTTAACTATAGAGAACATACTGATGATTACCAGAGGGGAGGTGTGTGGGGGTAAGGGGGAAATAGGTGAAGGGAACCAAGAGTACATTTATCTTGATGATCACTGAGTAGTATATAGATTTGTTGAATCACTATATTGTATACCTAAAACTAGTTTAATGCTGTATTTTAACTATACTGGTATCAAAATAAAATAGAAATTAATTATTAAGAAAATAAAAAACAAAGCAAAAAACATAAGCACTGGAATTTTTGAGATGAGGGGTATTTGTACTTTCTGTTCAAAGTTATGTACTATTTGCATAATGACAGGAATGTTCCATTCATATTGTGTTCCTATACAGAGGTTTCTTTTTTTTCCAATTATTTTATTGTGATAAAATACTCATAATATACAATTCACTATTTTAACCGTTTTAAGTGCATAGTTCAGTGCTATCAAGTACATTCATATTTTTGTACAATCATCACTACCCAGAACTCTTCTTATCTTGTAAAACTGAACCTTTGTAACCATTAAACACTGATTTCAACCTTCAGTTTTGAGGAACTGAAAATACAAATGGACAAGGGCCAAACCATACATAAAAACAGAGCTCTCGCCCACAACCTGCAGCAACCTGCCCAAGAAGCCAATTTCTTACCTATACTAACGAGCCCAGGAGACCAACTATTATCTTTTAGTCAGATTTGCAAGAATTCAGACCACTATCTCTATTCAACCATGGAGGGCTACCTGAAGTCTTCCCTTTTTTCCTCTATAAAGTTTTACCCCTCTTCTGCCTGCTTTTGAATCTTTGCCAAAAGTCAAATGATGGGGGCGCCTGGGTGGCTCAGTCGTTAAGCGTCTGCCTTTGGCTCAGGGCGTAATCCCGGTGCTCTGGGATCAAGCCCCACATCAGGCTCCTCTGCTGGGAGCCTGCTTCTTCCTCTCCCACTCCCCTTGCTTGTGTTCCCTCTCTCGCTGGCTGTCTCTATCTCTGTCGAATAAATAAATAAAATCTTTAAAAAAAAAAAGTCAAATGATGGTGGCTCACTCTTCTGCTATAGCAAGCTGCAAATAAATAGCTTTAAGTGTTCTCGGTTGGCTGGTATTCATATATTTCCAGTTTGAATGGGTTAAACAGCTGCTCTACCACAAGGCTGACAAGGACCAGCATATTTGAACCTGTTCATAGAAGTCATATGCAGGGTACCTTCACCTGCCATATGGCAGCACATCCACCACTAGATTTTTTTTTTTTTAATCAGGATGTTATTTTCAAATATTTATTAAGAGTTCTTCCAAGACCTACATGTGGAAATGAGCCAGAAAGAGAGAGAGAGAGAGAGAGAGAGAGAGAAATAAAAAGAAAGGAAGAAAGAATGTGTGAGAGACAGAGAGATGGAGGAAGGACAGAAGGAAGAAACGGATGGAAGTAGAAAGGAAAAAGTTTATTGAATGATAGTGTTTTTCAGTACAAGCAGTGACAACTAGTTGGCCTTTTAAATTAGAAAACTGATTAGATATCGGAATTTTTAGTAACAGAACATTAACTTCTAGACATAAACTCTAATCTCTGTCTTGAAAAATGAAAAGTTAATATCAGAATGCACATTTATTTAGGTGTTTTCTTCCCCTCAGGCCAGCAAATTACTTCAATTGTATTTAGTACATCAGAATAGGTGGAAGCTTTTGTTATGTCACAGTTTAGAAACTGATTGTTCCTGTTTGATAAAAATAAAATTAAAAAGCCTCAAACACAATCTACCAACAACATGGAAAATCTCCTTATTATAAATTTCAATAGGAAAACCCTGCTTGAGGTAAAATTTCAATTAGAGATGAAAATAAAACAAAATCATCCCAAACTCATTAATATAGTGATGAAAACTGGATTGCAGACAGTCCCATTCTTACTACTAGAATATGATGATAAAAATGGATTTAGGAATTAATGAGCCTTTTTGCAATCTGGCTTCATAATTCAAAAACTGTATATAACCTGTTGCTTTTTTTCCTTTTAAACATTTTCCATGAAAAGATAGGGAAATGATTGAGTAAATGCCCACGTAGAACTCTTGCTTCCTTTCCAAATTAGTGACAATAATGAAAAATAGAGACTAGAGGGAGGGGTTAAGATGGTGGAGGAGTAGGGGACCCTTTTTCAGCCGGTCCCCTGAGTCGAGTTGGATAGGTACCAGACCAGCCTGAACATCCACAGAATTAGCCTGAGACGCAGGAAGATACATCTGGATATTTACAAATGAACATCTCCAGCTGAGTATTGAGGTACGAAGCGGGGAGCCGTGAAACCGCGCACAGATATCGGAAGATAAACGGAAGGGGGAGGGAGCCGCCGTGTCCAGGCGCCGGGAAGCAGTAGCCACCTGCATGGGGGAGCGGACGGACTCGCGGAAGGCACCCGCGAGAAAACAAACTGGGACCAAGAATGAGGAGCACGCGCCACCAGACTTCTCACGGAACTCCGGAACTCCGGTGTGCTCACTGGAACCAGACTGAGACCGGGAGCTCTGGGAGCGTGTGTGGGGCGGCTGGCGGCTGGCGGCCTTAGAAACACAAAGGACAGAGACGCGCCGGCCCTGGAAGTGAGAGCTGGGACGCCGGGTGTGGGGCGCACATCCCAGGACGCTGCAGGGTTGAGCATCACCAACAGTAACAGAGTTAAAGTGGCCAGAACATCAGTGGAGAACGATCTGCAATCCCTCTGTTCTGAGACAGAGGCTGAGATTTGGCCGCTGCTGCTCTGACTCTCAGAAGAGGCACAGCAGACCGCCAGGGAAAGCCACCAGAGAACAAAAGCCCAGAAATACCGGCTCACAGCGTGCCCATTCCCATCCCCCATCGCAGGGGACACGGAGACTCTACCCAAACAGGGTTGCCTGAATATCGGCGCGGCAGGCCCCTCCCCCAGAAGGCAGGATGAAAAATCAAGAAACCCACATTCCGAATATCCCTACAAAATAAGGGTGCACAGCCTGGGTCCTGGTCAATAATTTGGGCTCTGGACAACCCTACAACCCCTCATCAGAATGACGAGAAGGAGAACCCCCCCCACCGCCCAGCAAAGAAAAGACAATGAGTCTGTGGCCTCTGCCACAGAACTAATGGATATGGATGTAACCAAGTTATCAGAAATGGAACTCAGAGTAACAATGGTCAAGACTTGAAAAAAATATTAACAAAAATGTCAATGAGAATATAGAATCTCTAAAGGCGGAAATGGGAGTGAATCTGGCAGAATTTAAAAATTCTATGAGCCAAATGCAGTCAAAACTAGAAGCTCTGATGGCCAGGGTAAATGAGGCAGAGGAACGTATTAGCAAATTGGAGGATGGGTTAGTAGAAGAAAAAATGAAAATAGAAGCTGGACTTAAAAAAATCCAGGCACACGAATGTAGGTTACGGGAGATTACTGACTAAATGAAACGCTCCAATGTCAGAATTATTGGCATCCCCGAGTGGGTGGAGAAAAACAGAGGTCTAGAAGAGATATTTGAACAAATTGCAGCTGAAAACTTCCCTAATCTAGTGAGGGAAACAAACATTCGTGNATCTAGCAAGGGAAACAAGCATTCGTGTCCAAGAGGCAGAGAGGACCCCTCCCAAGCTCAACCATGACAAACCTACGCCACGTCATGTCATAGTGCAATTCGCAAATGTTAGATCCAAGGATACAGTATTGAAAGCGGCCAGGGCAAAGAAATTTCTCACGTACCAAGGCAAAGGTATCAGGATTACGTCAGACCTGTCTACAGAGACCTGGAATGAGAGAAAGGCTTGGGGGGGCATTTTTAAAGCTCTTTCAGAGAAAAACATGCAGCCAAGGATCCTTTATCCAGCAAGGCTGTCATTCAGAATTGATGGAGAAATAAAAACCTTCCAGAATCACCAATCATTAACCAATTTCATAACCATGAAACCAGCACTACAGGAGATATTAAGGGGGGTTCTACAAAGGTAAAAAGGACCCAAGAGTGATACAGAACAGAAAGTCACAACCGATACAAACAAAGACTTTACTGGCAACATGGCATCATTAAATCATATCTCTCAGTATTCAGTCTCAATGTGAATGGCTTAAATGCTCCCATAAAACACCACAGGGTTGCAGATTGGATAAAAAGACATGACCCATCCATTTGCTGTCTACAAGAGACTCATTTTGAACCCAAAGATGCATTCAGACTTAGAGTAAGGGGATGGAGTACCATCTTTCATGCCAATGGACCTCAAAAGAAAGCTGGGGTAGCAATTCTCATATCAGACAGATTGGATTTTAAACTAAAGACTATCGTTAGAGACACAGAAGGGCACTATATTATTCTTAAAGGATGTATCCAACAAGTGGATATGACAATTATAAATATCTATGCCCCCAACAGGGGAGCAGCAAGATACACAAGCCAACTCTTAACCAGAATAAAGAGACATATAGATAAAAATACATTAATAGTAGGGGACCACAACACCCCACTATCAGAAATAGACAGAACACCCTGGGAAAATTTAGCAAAGAATCAAAGGCTTTGAATGCCATACTCGACGAGTTGGACCTCATAGATATATATAGATCACTACATCCCAGAACCAAAGAATACTCATTCTATTCTAATGCCCATGGAACATTCTCAAGAATAGACCATGTTCTGGGTCACAAAACAGGTCTCAACCGATACCAAAAGACTGAAATTATTCCCTGCATATTCTCAGACCACAACGCTCTGAAATTGGAACTCAACCACAAGGAAAAATTTGGAAGAAACTCAAACACTTGGAGACTAAGAACCATCCTGCTCAGGAATGATTCAGTAAACCAGGAAATCAAAAATCAAATTAAACAATTTATGGAGACCAATGAGAATGAAAACACAATGGTCCAAAATCTATGGGATACTGCAAAGGCAGTCCTCAGGGGGAAATACATAGCCATCCAAGCCTCACTCAAAAGAATAGAAAAATTTAAAATGCAGTTTTTATATTCTCACCTCAAGAAGCTGGAACAGCAACAGAGGGACAGGACTAATCCATGCACAAGGAAGCAGTTGACCAAAATTAGAGCAGAAATCAACGAATTAGAAACCAGGGGTACAGTAGAGCAGATCAACAGAGCTAGAAGCTGGTTCTTTGAGAGAATTAATAACATTGACAGACCTCTGGCAAGACTTATCCAAAAGAATAGAGAAAGGACTGAAATTAATAAAATTATGAATGAAAAAGGAGAGGTCACAACCAACAACAATGAAATTGGAAGGATTATTAGAAACTTTTATCAACATCTATATGCCAATAAATTAAGCAATCTGGAAGAGATGGAGGCCTTCCTGGAAACTCATAAACTACCAAGACTGAAACAAGAAGAAATTGATTTCTTAAACAGGCCAATTAATTATGACGAGATTGAAGTAGTGATAAACAATCTTCCAAAAAATACAACTCCAGGCCTGGACTGTTTTCCTGGGGAATTCTACAAAACATTCAAAGAGGAAATAATACCTATTCTCCTAAAGCTATTTCAAAAAATAGAAACAGAAGGAAAGCTACAAAACTCATTCTACGAGGCCAATACTACCTTGATCCCCAAACCAGGCAAAAACCCCATCAAAAAGAGGAATTACAGACCAATTTCCCTAATGAATATGGATGCTAAAATCCTCAACAAGATCCTTGCAAATAGAATCCAACTGTACATTAAAAGGATTATCCATCATGACCAAGTGGGATTCATCCCTGAGATGCAGGGGTGGTACCACATTAGCAAATCTATCAGTGTCTTAGATTTTATTCAGAAACAAAAATTCAGAAATCATATGATTCACTCAATAGATGCAGAAAACGCATTTGACAAAATACAGCATCCTTTTCTGATTAAAACCCTTCAGAGTGTAGGAATAGAGGGTTCATTTCTCAAGCTCATAAAAGCCATCTATGAAAAGCCTACAGCAAATATTATTCTCAATGGGGAAAAGCTGGAAGCCTTTCTCTTAAGATCACGAACACGACAAGGATGCCCACTCTCGCCACTATTATTCAACATAGTACTAGAAGTCCTTGCAACAGCAATCAGACAACAAAAAGGTATACAAGGTATCCAAATAGGCAAAGAAGAAGTCAAAATGTCTCTCTTCGCAGATGACATGATACTCTATATGGAAAACCCAAAAGAATCCACTCCCGAACTATTAGAAGTTATAGAGCAATTTAGTAATGTGGCGGGATACAAAATCAATGCTCAGAAATCAGTTGCATTTCTATTCTATTCTATTCTATTTCTAAGAATAATGAGACTGAAGAAAGAGAAATTAGGGAATCCATCCCATTTACAATAACACCAAAAACCATACGATACCTTGTAATTAACCAGAGATGTAAAGGATCTATATTCTAGAAACTATAAATCACTCTTGAAAGACATTAAGGAAGACATAAAAAGATGGAAAAATATTCCATTCTCATGGATTGGAAGAATTAACATAGTTAAAATGTCCATGCTACCCAGAGCAATCTACACTTTCAATGCTATCCCGATCAAAATACCGAGGACATTTTTCAAAGAANAAGATTTTATTTATTTATTCAACAGAGATACAGACAGCCAGCGAGAGAAGGAACACAAGCAGGGGGAGTGGGAGAGGAAGAAGCAGGCTCATAGCAGAGGAGCCTGACGTGGGGCTCGATCCTGTAATGCTGGGATCACGCCCTGAGCCGAAGGCAGATGCCTAACCGCTGTGCCACTCAGGCGCCCCGGAATCTACACTTTCAATGCTATCCTGATCAAAATACCGATGACATTTTTCAACGAACTGGAACAAATAGTCCTTACATTTGTATGGAACCAGAAAAGGCCCCGAAATGCCAAGGATCTGTTGAGAAGGAAAAACAAAGCTGGGGGCATCACAATGCCGGATTTCGAGCTGTACTACAAAGCTGTGAT
>NW_023238131.1:0-1136 GCF_002007445.2 Ailuropoda melanoleuca | reverse complement strand
TTTAATGCAAATTCTATTTATTCAATTCTTTCTTTATTTGAGGATTTCTTTGTTAATTCAAAAACATCTTTCCATGTACTGGTGTTTATGTAGCATGGAGACGGATACTAGGAATTCAGAAATAAAATGCAGGATCTTTCTCAAGAATTTTAAGAGTTTATTGTCATAGACAGTAATTATACAGAAAGTTACCATATATTTTGATAAGTGTTATGCAAATGAAGGCACTGAGGACTAAAGAAGAATTATGAAAGTATTCAAAATCAGCTGGGGCTGCTAGGGAATTCTTCCCTAAGGAGTTAATTAGAATTGATAGTTGAATGAGTAGGAGCTAGTCAGGTAAAGAAAAGTGAGGGAGAATTCACGTGTGGGAGTTGATCCAAGAGGAAATTATAAGAGATACCAAATTAGATCAATGATTACTTTTGTTTCTAAGGTGGACTAAAGAAGAAAAGGGTGCATTTCAAGGAAACTTTATATCCTACAAAATAATTTAGATTTTTGTCATGAATACAATGTAGAGGCATCAAGCATTTTTGAAAGAGAAATGACAAAGTCTGATTTTCACTTTAAAGGATAGATTTCAGAAGACATTTGTATGTGTGAAATTATTAGATTAGTGGTGGTGGCTCAGATTATAACCATTGATGTTGAATGATATTTAGGAGATGAAATACAGAGTAATTTGTTGTAAATTGGATAAGGAAAAAGTGGAAAAGATGTCAAGAACGATTATAGGCTTTCTTCTGGGGTGAATGCCGTATTGTATGCCATTAAATAGGGTGGACCATTCAGTGAGAGAAATAGGTTTGGAAGGTGCTGGAAAGGAGTTAATTTTTCATTTCATTTCAGATGAGCTATTGAGCATGTGTTAATCTAAAGCTTAGAAATTCCTTGTTTTGAATCATGTGGCTTAGTAATTTGAAGAGGAAGTTTAATTGGCTTCAAATGAAAATTAATGTAAGATTACAAGAAATACTCGTAGTTTAGCAGAAGAAATAATTAACCCAATTGCAGACCAGCCTAGTTTATAATTTGTTATTTAGATATGTTATTTACATATGTAGAAACTTTAATAAATGTCTGTGTAGACTGACATCAGGCTTTTTTTTTTTTTTTTTTTTTTTTTTTTTCCT
>NW_023238130.1:0-1136 GCF_002007445.2 Ailuropoda melanoleuca | reverse complement strand
GGATCGTGCCCTGAGCCGAAGGCAGACGCTTAACCGCTGTGCCACCCAGGCGCCCCATTAACAGATATTTTAGACAACGACTAACTAATCCATCATTATGTTGGGTATTATAATGGAAATTTTACAGACCTAAAATAGGTAAACATGGAATCATAACGACACCATTAAACTTTCATTAAAGTCAGTCTAAATACTGTATATCAAACTGTAAGATATTAATTTCCTATTACTTTTTCCTTCTTTTTTAATTGAGGAAATATCCGCAAACATCAAGTTAATCATTTAAAATAAAACAATTTAATGGCATTAGGATATTTGAATGTGCAATGACTATATCTACTTAGCTCGAAACATTTTCATCACCCAAAAAGAAATCCCATTTCCAGTAAGCAATTCCCCATTCCCTCTCCCCCACCCTTTAGCAACCACTAATCTGCTTTCTGTCTCTGTGGATTTACCTATTTTGGACTTTCATATAATGGAATCATACAATATTCACTTTTTGTGTCTTGCTTCTGTCACTTAGCAGAATGTTTTCAAGGTTCATCCATGTTGTGTCATATATCAGCATTTTATGACTGAATAATATTCCTTTGTTTGTATAAATCCACAATTCATTTAAGATGGCAATACTAATCAAAGTGATCTGCAGATTCAAAGAAATTCCTATAAAAATTCCAATGGTCTTTTTTCATGGAAATGGACAAGGTGATCTTAAAATTCATGTGAAATTTAAGAAATCCTGAATAGCAAAAACAATCTTGAAAAAGAAGAATAAATTTTGAAGACTGACATTTTCCAATGTTGAAACATAATGGGATGGGGAGAATGGATAATGGCTGCTTATTGTTTATAGGGTTTAATTTTGGGGTGATAAAAATATTTTGTAATTAGATAGTAGTTATGTTTGCACATTGTGGGTGTAATAAAATCCATGGCATATGCTCTTTAAAGTGATTGAAATGGTGAATTTACGTCACATGAATTTTACTTCAATAAAGAAAGGAGATTTTAATGGCCATTAAGTTTGGAAAGTTATACTGACTTGAACTCATATTTATTCATACAATTCACTTTCTCTTATTACTATGTCAAAGTCTCAGATATTTTCTTTTTTTTAATAATAGTATTTTTTT
>NW_023238129.1:0-1135 GCF_002007445.2 Ailuropoda melanoleuca | reverse complement strand
CCCTACTCCTCCATCATCTTAACTCCCCTATTTTAAGAAACAGACTCTTAACTATAGAGAGCAAAACTGAGGGTTACTGGAGGGGAGGAGTTGGGGCATGGGTTAAATAGGTGATGGGTATTAAGGATAGTGCTTGTTGGAATGAATACTGGGTGTTATATGTTAGTGGTGAATGACTAAATTCTACATCTGAAACTCATATTACACTGTATGTTAACTAACTGGAAGTTAAATAAAAATTTGGAGAAAGGGGAAAAATGGGAGAAGATATTTGCAAATAACATCTGATAAAGGGTTAGTATCCAAATATGTAAGGAAATTCTACAACTCAACACCTAAAAAACAATAATCCAATTAAAAAATGGGCAGAATACATGAATTGACATTTCTCCAGAGAAGACATCTGGATGGCCTCCAGACATATGAGAAGATGGTCATCATCACTCATCATCAGAGAAATGCAAATCAAAACTACAATGACATATCACCTCACACCTGTCAAAATGGCTAAAATCAACAACACAAGAGATAACAGATATTGGCAAGGATGTGGAGAACGGGGAACCCTCTTGCACTGTTGGTGAGAATGCAAACTGGTGCAGCCACTCTGGAAAACAGTATGGAGGTTCCATAAAAAGTTCAAAATAGAACTATTTATGAACCAGCAATCACTGGATATTTACCCGAAGAATATAAAAACACTAACTCAAAGGGATACATGCATCCATATGTTTATAGAAACATTATTTACAGTAGCCAAGATATGGAAGCAGCCCAAGTGTCCATTGATTGATGAATGGATAAAAAAGAGGTGGGATATATATATAGCATATTATTCAACTATAAAAAAGAATGAAAACTTGCCATTTGTAATGACATGGATGGATCTAGAGAGTATAATGCAAAGTGAACTAAGTCAGAGAAAGACAAATACCATATGATTTCATTCATATGTGGAATTTAAGAAACAAAACAAACAATCTAAGGGGAAAAGGGGAGACAAATGGAGAAACAGACTCAACTATAGAGAACAAACCAGTGGTTACCAGAGGAGCTGTGGGTAGGGGGTTGGTGAAATAGGTGATGGGGATTAGTATGTTTGGTTTGCTAAAAAAAAAAAAAAAAAAAAAAAAAA
>NW_023238128.1:0-1135 GCF_002007445.2 Ailuropoda melanoleuca | reverse complement strand
GTGTGTGTGTGTGTGTGTGTGTGTGTGTGTACTTACAATTTTAGTTTCCTTGAGGGCAAAGACTATAACTATCCCTTCTCCTCTGCTGGGTGTTGAGAATCTCCCTGCCTTGCACCAGGTACTGGTTCCGTGAATGAAGGAGCAGTGAAGGAATAGGAACTCATGGATGGTGGGCGCGGGGGGTGGGGTGGATGTGAGGAGCCTAGCAGAGAAAAATTCATTTGATAGGAGTCTGGCTCCAGCTTTCTCTAAAGTAGGGTTTTAGGGTCAATTTTCTGACCAGAAGGGGGCTTAAAAGCACTTTATAGACAGAAGGAGACAACAACACTTGTTAAATAAAAGGAGGCAAGAGCTAATGGAGATCAGCAGAAAGTCACTCACCACGTCAGGTCCTCTTGATCCTTCCCAGGTGTATGTTTTCACTGTGATTGAATTTAATGCTGTCGTTTTTGTGTCATGGAATGTTTCACATTGATTAAATTATATCTGCTTTTGAAAGAACAAGTATTAACAAACGTGTCACTTCTATTTCTCGCAGGCAACAATGGTCCTGAGCTCCGCACACTTCTGGTTGGGATTATTTCTGGTGCCTACAGCATGTTTGATGGAAGACGTAGCATGGAGAGCGTAAGTGAAAAGTGACGTAGTCCCCCTAAGTCTTGCTCATCTGTCCTTGCAGTCACCTGTCATGAACCCTGGCCACAGGGTATTTCATGCTGTGGGACTTCTGAAGGAACAGGTCTCCTGCTACTGCCACCAGCAGATGTAAAGTGTGTCGGGGGTTTTGGTTGCTTGTGGTTTTCTTTTTTTCTTTTCACCTGTGCTTCATCTTGATAGGAGAATATAGAAAAAAAGGAGTCCCGAGACAGGCTGTGTGAAGGTCAACAGGTATGGTGCGTGTACATGATTTTAAAGGAGGGTTTCTAAGTACAGAGTCATTCCATCAGGTTTAGGAAGCATAACTCAAAATTCGTTTCTCCTTTTATCTAAAAATCAATGGCTAAGTGGTCACAAATATACCCTGGCTTTAAATCCCAGACTTAAACAAAAATTGTGTAGATGTAAGTCATTTCAAATTAGGAAATAACTTGGAATGAAGTATTCTTCATTTTTCCAATAATTCACAGTAGGAATC
>NW_023238126.1:0-1135 GCF_002007445.2 Ailuropoda melanoleuca | reverse complement strand
ACAACAACAGGCAGAGACTTCAGCACCCCATTCTCGGTAATGGCTAGAACCACCAGGCAGAAGATCAGTAAGGAAACAAGACTCAGACAACCCAAAATCAAACATCTGTAGAACACCGTGTCCACATACAGCAGAATACATAGTCTCTTCAAAATAATACTGACGGTAGGAGGTGAGAGGATGTTACATAGAAGACTAACCACAAATTCAAAATGGTTAAGATGGTAACGTGGTTAAGTATGGGGGGGGTATATACCCTATTCTGTCAATGTTTGTATATATTTACATTTTTCCATAATAAATTAAACAAAGAAAGAAGAAAAGAATAGTTGTAACATTTAAGGGAAAATAAAGATTTCATAGTTTAAAACACACTGACCTAGAGGACTATCTGATACAATTACAATATGGACTGGATCATAAAGCTACCTTCATACTATTTTCTTCAGCCTAAAATAAAAAACATCATGCAAAGTGGTTGAAAAAATGACTTGGAAGCAGTAACTTTAGGTCTTTTTGGAAGGCAATGTGTGTGAATTAAATACCAACAAATGTGCATTAAGTACATACATAGAAAGAGATCTAAAATAAATTACAGGTGAAAAAAAGACTGCAGAACAGTATCCTGGGTGTACTGCTACTAAACCAACCCACCACCAAACTGGTATCAGTACTAACACTGACAGGAAGTGAACTGGGGAGACGAGGGGTATGAGGGCAGTGTTATTCGTACCAGTTTATTTTTTTATATTCCTACTCTTTCTTTTATATACATAGACACGTCTGCGTCTCTATGTACGTTTGCATGTATGTATTCCTATTCTTAAATAAAAACAAAGGCTCAGCCCGAATTTGCCTCCAACTGTCTCTTTTGTCTTGGCTGGACTTTCTTTGTGAAAATGCTCAGAGTAACCAGAGAACAGGAAGAAAACAAGAAGAGCTGAGCAACCAATGAGAGAGAGCTCAAGCAAGGAAAACCCTGGAGGACAGAATCTTCTGGAGACGTGGGGCATGACTCAGTCCCCTGCCTTCCTTGCTGGTACCAGCCTCTGCCCGCCCTGTCTTCAATGTCAGGAACGCCATCAGCCCACGGCACAGCATGCCCTCCACACATGCTCCAGAGAGAGAGAGAGAG
>NW_023238125.1:1396-2324 GCF_002007445.2 Ailuropoda melanoleuca | reverse complement strand
CCTCGAAAATCCTGAACCTTTTCATTCATGCTCCCTTACTCACGAGAGATGATGATCGTTGATATTTCCTTCGACTGTGTGGGGTCTCAGAGACCACTATGGGGCACGCTCGTCAGGCTTCACGACCACTTTCCCTCATGTTTCCCTATTCACCTAGGGTGATGATAGTGCTAAGACGGTCCCTGTACTGTGGTATTTCTGACGGACGTGTTTTGGGCCTCTTCGTTCCATTGCCACCAGGAGTTTTGACAGGATTTACCCAGGGAGCAAGCATTTCGTTGGAAGCGGGTTTTGGCCGAATTGTCTTTCTCAGTGCTGTGTTCGTCGTGTTTCACTCACGGTACCAAAGCCCCTTGATTCCTGTTCCACCTTCCATAAGGCCGTCGTGACTTCAAGGGCTTTCCCCTCACACTTTGTTTCTTGGTTCTAAGGGCTGGATCCTCCCCAGGCCCCTACACCCAATGTGGAATCGGGGACCCCAGTGAAAAGGCTGCTGTTCGCTGGAGGTGTTTTCCTGGACGCTCTGCTTTATTACCAATGAGAAGGGCGCTGAATCCTCGAAAATCCTGAACGTTTTCATTCATGCTCCCTTACTCACGAGAGATGATGATCGTTGATATTTCCCTGGACTGTGCGTGGTCTCAGAGACCACTATGGGGCACTCTCGTCAGGCTTCGCGACCACTTTCCTTCATGTGTCCCTATTCACGAAGGGTGATGGTAGTGCTAAGATGGTCCCTGTACGGTGTTGTTTCTGACGGACGTGTTTTGGGCTTTTTCGTTCCATTTCCGCCGGCAGTTTGGACAGGTTTTCCTCAGGGAGCAAACATTTCGTTGGAAGCGTGTTTTGGCCGAATTGCCTTTCTCAGTGTTGTGTTCGTCGTGTTTCACTCACGGTACCAAAGAACCTTGATTCCTGTTCAACCTTC
>NW_023238125.1:520-1340 GCF_002007445.2 Ailuropoda melanoleuca | reverse complement strand
CTTCAAGGGCTTTCCCCTCACGCTTTGTTTCTTGGTTCTAAGGGCTGGATCCTCCCCAGGCCCCTACACCCAATGTGGAATCGGGGTCCCCAGTGAAAAGGCTGCTGTTCACTGCAGGTGTTTTCCTGGAGGCTCTGCTTTATGAACAATGAGAAGGGCGCTGAGTCCTCGAAAATCCTGACCCTTTCCATTCCTGCTCCCTTACTCACGAGAGATGATGATCGTTGATATTTCCTTGGACTTTGTGGGGTCGCAGAGACCACTATGTGGCACTGTCGTCAGGCTTCCTCGACCACTTTCCCTCATGTTCCCCTATTCACGAAGGGTGATGATAGTGCTAAGACGGTCCCTGTACGGTGTTGTTTCTGACGGACGTGTTTTGGGCCTTTTCGTTCCATTGCCGCCAGCAGTTTTGACAGGATTTCCCCAGGGAGCAAACATTTCGTTGGAAGCGGGTTTTGGCCGAATTGTGTTTCTCAGTGCTGTGTTCGTCGTGTTTCACTCACGGTACCAAAGCACCTTGATTCCTGTTCCACCTACCATAAGTCCGTCGTGACTTCAAGGGCTTTCCCCTCACACTTTGTTTCTTGGTTCTAAGGGCTGGAACCTGCCAAGGCCCCTACACCCAATGTGGAATCGGGGTCCCCAGGGGAAAGGCTGTTGTTCGCTGGAGGTGTTTAACTGGACGCTCTGCTTTATTACCAATGAGAAGGGCTCTGAGTGCTCGAAAATCCTGAACCTTTTCATTCATGCTCCCTTACTCACGAGAGATGATGATCGTTGATATTTCCCTGGACTGTGTGGTGTCTCAGAGACCACT
>NW_023238125.1:0-218 GCF_002007445.2 Ailuropoda melanoleuca | reverse complement strand
CCCCTCACACTTTGTTTCTTGGTTCTAAGGGCTGGATCCTCCCCAGGCCCCTACACCCAATGTGGAATCGGGGTTCCCAGGGGAAAGGCTGTTGTTCGCTGGAGGTGTTTAACTGGACGCTCTGCTTTATTACCAATGAGAAGAGCACTGAGTACTCGAAAATCCGGAAGTTTTTCATTCATGCTCCCTTACTCACGAGAGATGATGATCGTTGATAT
>NW_023238124.1:0-1135 GCF_002007445.2 Ailuropoda melanoleuca | reverse complement strand
CTCGATCCCATAATGCCGGGATCACGCCCTGAGCCGAAGGCAGACGCTTAACTGCTGTGCCACCCAGGTGCTCCTCAACTTCAGTAAATTTAACAATGTTACATTTACTTTAACTTGTCCATGTTCCCATTATGTCAGTTGGCCAATAATGACCTTTATAGCATTTTGTCTTCCCAGTACAGGATTGAATCTAGGGTTAGATATTGAACTTTAATTTTTCTGTAGTCTCATTTGATCTGGAATATTTCTTCCATTCTTTTTCTTTCACTTGGATTATTTATATCTTATTTTTAAAAGATAAAGGAAATTTGAACTCGTTATCCTCTGTTACATTCCCCTAGTGTGAGCAAAGAATGATTTCTTTATTTTCTAGTATTCATATGGTGTATTACATCAATTGGTTTCCTGAGTGTTAAACCAACTTTGCATTCCTGGGCTAAATCCCACTCAATTATGGTATGTAATCCTTATTTATGTTGTCACATTCTGTTTGCTAGTATTTCGTTGAGGAATTCTGCATCTATATTTAGAAGAGATGTTCTCAGTAGTTTTCTAATGCTGTTGTCTTTGTTTGCTTAAGTGGTCTCATAAAATGAGTTGAGAAGTGCTTTTCCTCTACTTTTTGGAGGAGTTTATGAAGAAATTTAAAAATTTTTCTGCAGGTGCTTTGTAGAGTTCGTTAGTGAAACCACTTGGACATAGGCTTTTCTTTGACAATTGTTTGTTTACTAATTCAATTTCTTGTTATATGGCTCTTCAGCTTTTCTATTTCTTTTTAAAGTCAGTTTTGATAATTTGTGGTCCCTGGTATTTGTCCATTTCATGCAAAGTCCTATTTATTTGCAACCCATTGTTCCTAAAATTCCTTTATAACACCTTTTATTTTCTACAACATAGGTAGTAATGTCTCCTTTTACTCCTGATTTTCGTACTTCATCCTTTCTGTTTTTATTTAGTCAGTGTAGCTAGAGGTTTGCCAATTTTGTTGATCTTTTCAAAGAACCAACTTTTTTTTTATAATGTATTAATAGCCAACCGTGCTATTATGTTTTATGTACTTGATTTTTTTTTTAAAGATTTTATTTATTTACTTGACAGAGACAGCCAGTGAGAGAGGGAACACAAGCAGGGGGAG
>NW_023238123.1:0-1135 GCF_002007445.2 Ailuropoda melanoleuca | reverse complement strand
GAATCATCGAACTTTACATCGGAATCTGGGGATGTACTGTATGGTGACTAACATAATATAATAAAAAATCAATAAAAAAAAAAGAAAAAAATATAATGCATTTCAAAAAATAAAGTAACATAAATTGAATAAATAAGAGAAAAATCAGCACCTCTTACCCTGTCCACCTCACATGAGAACGCATGTGAACACATTCTGTCATTATTATATGGTATAAATGCACCTCCCTAAATAGCAATTTTGGTGTCTAGGAAGAGGTTAGTGCTTTCAGAGGATTTGGGAGTCATTTACAGCAATGCAGCATTTAGAACTATTTCACCTTTTTGAGACTCTTTATCCAACTATTCTAGTAGAAGATAGAACAACTAAAGAGCACTGAGGTCTCAAAGTGATTACATGCAGAGGTGGCCATTTTGATGGTACTTTTAGAAGCAACCCTCATCTTACCCTGCCAGGTTGGTGACTGGGCTCTCCACATCACCACCCAACCTCCGTCCAATCTTGTTTGGCAAGCCTGGGGAGATGAACACAAGAGCCCTCTAATCTTGGCAGGAAATCACTTCATTTTATTGGGACTTTGCAGAGGAAGTGAATCAGATGGTGCCTGGACTGTGTGGCTCTTACCCTCCAATCAGAAAGCTGATATATTCTGCTTGAGCTCCCCTCAGTGGAGGACTGAGCCAATTACCTAAAATAAATATTTAATGGCCTCCTCCTTCTAAGACGCCCACCAATAAATAGTTATATTGGAGTAATCTCGCGTTCCGTCTATCTTCATACGTTATCACTGGGCAGTGGTGAAATAGAAGGAGCAGAAACACATAAATGGCTGTGCCTTGGGGTGAGGATGAGCCTAACAGGTGTTAATGTTAAAGGGGTTCAGACATGCATTCTTAAATGTGCCCACTGTTCCTCTCTCCCAAACATCCTACCCCCAAACTTCACTTAGACACATTTTTACAGAAAATGTCTATGGGGCATTAAATAAAATTCAGTTCTTTTTGGGGAGGGTGTCTAGGTTGACCAGCTGTTGTTGGTAATGAGAACAATGTAATCTTCAAAGAGACATCATGCCTGAAAGCCCACCATTTGTTATTTAGTATTTGAGGTGAGCATGCTCTCTTCCTGGGACTCT
>NW_023238122.1:0-1135 GCF_002007445.2 Ailuropoda melanoleuca | reverse complement strand
CTAGGGAATTACCTCCTGGGCCTCAACGCACTGGAGAATTACCTCCTGGGAAGCATCTTCCACAGAGGGTGTATGCAAGTTGGCATATGATTCCCCAGCTTCCTTGCTACTCGGGTGAGATAATTCCAGAACTGGCATTTTTGCACCATTCTCTACAGTTTGCTGATGGGATTAAGCTCTGTTGCTTTCCATGATAGCTGGCGTAATAGCGCCCCCTTCACTGGCTGCCATCCTTTCCCCATCTCACTTCCCCTTTACCCACGTAGAGTATGAGTACTCCAAGTATACCACTTGTGGTTGAAGCCTTGTCTCAGGATCGGTTTCTGTGGGAACCCCATCTAGACAGGTCTGGCTCTGAAGTCCTCTCTAAACTCTCTGTTTCTCAAGTGGCACTTATCTCAATTATAACTGTGTAGCAATTTGTGTATTTCATGCCCACGTCCCTGACTATGTGGTAGGCGTCCTGGAGGAAGTCCTTCGTATCTGTCTGGTTCACATGACGCCTTGCAAATTTAGATGCATGATAGGTGTTTATTTTAAAAAACAAATGAATGAAGTTAGTGAAATCTATATCTGTGACTCCCAGTATGTATGATCTGTGGGCTTAGTGACCAAATGGGTTCTGACAAAGCTACTGAGAGTTAGTAAGTGGTAAACCAAGGAAGATGCCATTCACAATAAGGTCTTTAGAATGGAGGCTTGAGGGAGAAAGAGCAAATAAAACCACTTCCAGAGCCCTGTTTCTGAAAAGCATTAATATATGCAACCTTTTCCCCGATATTCACCTGAAGATTTGCCATTGAATTTAACGGTAATGCCTGAAACTCAGAGTAAGCCTATAGTTAGAAAAAATACTGCAGGGGTTGCTCATGTAGCCAGGTTAAAAATCCTGGTGTCATTGATTTTAAAAGCCTTAGAAAGCTTAGAAAATTGTAGGAAAAATCTGAAGTCTGGTCTCTTGTTTTTTTTTTTTTTTTAATTTATTTGTCAGAGATAGAGGGCACAAGCAGAGGGAGCAGCAGGCAGAGGGAGAGGTGGCTCCCCGCTGAGCAAGGAGCCCAATGCTGGACTGGTTTCCAGGACCCTGAGATCATCACCTGAGCTGAAGGCAGATGCTTAACCAACTGAGCCACCC
>NW_023238121.1:0-1135 GCF_002007445.2 Ailuropoda melanoleuca | reverse complement strand
TATAAAAGGCCAGCCCTAAAAGCCCTCAGTGGCAACCCTGTTGGGAGCCCTCTCACTCCTGAGAGCTTTCTCTGTATCCTTGCTTAATAACTTTCTGTCGCTTTACTCACTCTCATTTGTCAGTGAGATTCATTCCTAGACTCTGTGAAACAAGAACCTAGCTCTCCAGCTTCACCAGGATGGTGTATTAATTTTATCTTCCAATCATTATATATGTTTTTTCGTTTCTGCTAATACATTTATGGTTTCTAAAGTTCTTCTTTTCTCAAATATTCATTTATCAAAACACTTTGTTCTTGTTTCATAGATGCAATATTATAGAAATCTCACATGGTCTGCTTTTCTACATTTTTTCCTCCTCTTTGTTTGCTTGTTTGTTTATTTTGGCCTCCATTTCTTCTGTTAGAATATTCCCTCAGCTATTCTCCTTGCCTATTTGCCTACCTTAGAGAAGAACACAAAGAAGCTGATTAACATTTTCTATGCAAGGGTGGGTTTTGCTGACAGGGGACTTCATTGTAGGCCTGGCCTTTCTCAACAGTGTCTGAAAGAGAAATTGGCTCTACAGAATGTTATGTAAGTGACTGCTTTTCATTTGTCCCAAAGGAGTTATTTAGCTGGTATCATTCTAGATTCAGAGAAGATCGTTTAATTCTTTGTGTACGATGGAAGCTCTAGAGCATTAGGGTTCACTTCTCCCACAGAACTTAGTTTGAGAAGGATTGCTTTGCCCCCAGTGTATCTTCAAAACTTTTTTTCCTCAGGCTCATCAGTTCCCCCAGAAAAGAATCTTTCAATCAGCTACGTGTAGGGTGTAAAATGCCCACACCCTGGGAGCTCAGTAGAGGATTAATGCCAGATGTGTCCTCATGTCATTGAGTAAAGATTTGCTGAGGCCCCTGCTTACAGTAATTCTGTTTGACCCATGACCTGAAGAATGGCTGGCATCACATCCGTTATGGGTGAAAGTGGAGCAAACACGATTGGTTGAAAGTACAATTAAAAAAGAAATTATGCTGGGATGCCTGGCTGGCTAGGTTGGTAGTGCGTCTGACTCTTAATCTCAGAGTCTTGGGTTTGAGCCCCACATTGGGTGGAAATTACTTAAAAAAAGAAAACAAAGAAAGAAAAGAAA
>NW_023238120.1:1052-1160 GCF_002007445.2 Ailuropoda melanoleuca | reverse complement strand
GAGGGACAGGCCTAATCCACTCACGAGGAAGTAGTTGACCAAAATTAGAGCAGAAATAAATGAATTAGAAAGCAGAAGTACAGTAGAGCAAATCAACAGGACCAGATG
>NW_023238120.1:0-758 GCF_002007445.2 Ailuropoda melanoleuca | reverse complement strand
TATGAGGAGATTGAGTCTGTGATAAACAACCTTCCAAATAACAAAACTCCAGGCCCGGATGGTTTTCCTGGCAAATTCTACCAAACATTTAAAGAAGAAATAATACCTATTCTCCTAAAGCTATTTCAAAAAATAGAAACAGAAGGAAAGCTACCAAACTCATTCTATGAGGCTAATATTACCTTGATCCCCAAACCAGGCAAAGACCCCCTCAAAAAGGAGAATTACAGACCGATTTCTCTAATGAATATGGATGCCAAAATCCTCAACAAGATCCTTGCTAATAGAATCCAACAGTACATTAAAAGGATTATCCATCATGACCAAGTGGGATTCATACCTGGGATGCAAGCATGGTTCAACACTCGCAAATCAATCAATGTGATACATCATATCAACAAGAAAAGACTCAAGAACCATATGATCCTCTCAATTGATGCAGAAAAAGCATTTGACAAAATACAGCATCCTTTCCTGATTAAAACCCTTCAGAGTGTAGGAATAGAGGGTACATTTCTCAATCTCATAAAAGCCATCTATGAAAAGCCTACTGCAAGCATTATTCTCAATGGGGAAAAGCTGGAAGCCTTTCCCTTAAGATCAGGAACACGACAAGGATTCCCACTCTCACCACTATTATTCAACATAGTACTAGAAGTCCTTGCAACTGCAATCAGATGACAAAAAGGATCAAAGGTATCCAAATCAGCAAAGAAGAAGTCAAAATGTCTCTCTTTGCAGATGACATGATACTGTAT
>NW_023238119.1:0-1135 GCF_002007445.2 Ailuropoda melanoleuca | reverse complement strand
TTACATTATGTAGTTTCCATTAAATATTACCTTGTGGTTAATTAAAAATTATGAAATGGTATTCATTCCAAAGTATTAATCAATACTTGCAATCCATTTACCTTGACTGTGGAGATCAATTTCTAGAAGTCGTATTATAAGCTGTTTATCGTCTACACTTTTCTTGGCTAAGAGATTCTTTTGGATAATCTAGGAAAAGCAAACTTCATATCAAAATTAGAAATTTTTAACTGCTTCTTTACAGAATAATCATAAAATGGTTCTTACTAATAGCTTTCTAATAAAGCCATCTTTTACATTCTCTTTAATGCAGGGTTTCAACTTAATGCTGCTATGTTGAAAGATTTCAGCAGGTAGACGCAGACTTGAGTTCTCTTTAGAGCTGTTATCAACTAAGAATTTCATCACAGTCATAACATTCTCAGATGGAGTGGGCTTCATCTGTGGTCTCCAAAGTCAAGGTGAGATGAAGCCACTGAGCAGGTATCCAGCTGTGCCCGGCAATGCACAGACATTTCTCCAGGTTTGCAAGTCAGAAAGGGAGCACAAGCCATCTGTCCTCTTAAAGAGGTTTCTTGTGTGGTGGGTGAGGATGCCTGACCCAGCTTGAGTGATTCTCAAATCTGAATGGAGAGACGAGGGGAAATAGCGAACAGGGAAGCAGACAATGGGAGGGAACCGGTAAAAGTGAATGAATAAGATTTATTACACTTCCCCATAATTCCTGACAAGATTCTATCCAAATATTACCCCTTAAAGGGTGTGTGGAATAGAGATACGGTTTTGATCTCCTTAACAAGTAGGGAATTTAGAGTAGTCATTTCGAATGCGTGGTCTCTGGAGCCAAACAGACTTGGTACAACTCCCAAGAAATCATTAAGTAGCATAGGACCCTGAACAAGTTACTTAACCTCTCTGAGAATCCCTTCATCAAATAAAGGTGGATGATAATTATATTATTTCTCAGGGTTATGGTGATGATTACATTTATTAGTATGTGAGGAGTTTAGAGCAGTGTCCAGCATTTGATGGGTCTTCAATAAATCTTAGCTATTATTATTATAAAATATCCTTGGCAATGCGAGGGACTTAAGCCTTTGCTGCCTGATCAGGGCTGGATTTTTACTGGCAAAAT
>NW_023238118.1:0-1135 GCF_002007445.2 Ailuropoda melanoleuca | reverse complement strand
GGGGGGGGGGAAGGGCACTGTTATTAAAAATAAATCATTTGGCCCAGTCTTTCAGAAATAGAGAATTGAGTTAAACACCCATTTTTGTGGTCTTGGTAGCTTAATTGAACCAGCAGGCATTAACATCTGTCTCCTGTTAGGGTAGATAATACATAGTTGATGTTCCTGTAGGACTAGAAGCACAACACTTTCATATTATTGGCAAAGAAGAAACTATGTCTATAGATTCTACCTTATTTTAGATAACCACTTCAGTCAGCTTGGGCATCAGGGATCGTGTTCTGCTTCCGCCCACCTTTCAGTGTTGCTGAAAAGCGAGAGGGAAAAACACAATAGAAGGAAGTAGCCATTACAAGTGAAATGTTATTGAGGACAGTGGAACTCCTCAAGAGCTGACTTCTGGAGGCTCTTTGGTAAGGTATTTACAGATTTCGTATTTCTGTCGGCCTCCTCCAGTATTCCATTCTTTGTTCCTTAGCCTTAGGTTCTTGTTAAATCTATTCTTTTTGGGAAGAGAAGATAATATATGTGGTTATGACCAGGCACTACCAGGAGAAAGGTCAGTTGGAGAAGATTGTCCCCTTTCCAGGGATGCTTTTTTTCCTTGGGGTGCAGCAGTGTCACTAGCTGCTTGAATATCACCTCTTTGCTTGGCCTCACTTCTAAGTGCAGTCCTTTGGCATGACAGGAAGAAGATATTCAAAATTATCCCAGTGAGAAGGAATATAGGATTCACCTAGTTATATTTGGGCAGAGGAGAACTTCCTTCGATATTGAAGATGGGAAGAAACTTAAAGGCCAGCTACTCCAAGCTTTTCATTTCTCAGATTGGTAAACTGAGGGCCTTTAAAGCTCAATGAATTGTTCAAGACAATGTAAGGAGTTGGTGGTAGAAATAATTTTACTCCTGAAGGGCACTTTTGAGGAGAAAGCTTCTGGGGAAACAGAGGCATCATTCTGGGACTGGAGGGTCCCCGAGATAAGAGAATTATGTTCCTTGCTCCTCGGAGTGTAGTTAATGGACCAGCAGCATTGGCACCACCTGGGGCTTGTTAGAAATGCAGCATCTCAGGGGCGCCTGGGTGGCACAGCGGTTAAGCGTCTGCCTTCGGCTCAGGGCGTGATCCCGGCGTTA
>NW_023238117.1:0-1135 GCF_002007445.2 Ailuropoda melanoleuca | reverse complement strand
AGGAGGAGGGCAATGTCATTAATGTCTTACTATGTGTTGAATGCATAACACAAAATAGAAGTGATCATCACAGTTACTAGACTATATCTTACATATCCTTATTTTGGGGAGGTAAAGTAGCCAAAATTTGTTGGGTCTCATGCTCTTTCAAGCCTGTTACTATTTACTTTTAATTTTTTTATCCTTACTTTTGTTTATTTATCTTTATCTTATTTTTATTTAGGTACAGGGACATTAATTACTTGCCCCAAGTCCTACAGTTCATAAGTGACTAACCAGGACTTGAAGTAAAGATTTCTGATTCAAAACCCTATACCTTGTCATGTTGCCTTTGCTAGTAAATTGATTCCCTGTCTTGGGAGCTTTCTGCAGTAGCTAAGGACCAAAATTAGGAGCTTCTATCTGTAAATCTAACATTATGCTGTTGTGTTTGGAATCTGTTGCTTCTTGTTCTGTCTCTTGTCCTTTTGCCTGTCTTCTCCCTTTCTCAGTTATCACTATTGGGTTTCCTCAATGACTTTTATCCCTTAGCTCCCAATCCGGGCTCCTCCTTACCTCCACTTTTCTGGTGCTGTCTTGTCAGCTTTCTCTAAGTTCCTCATGTCTCTGAGTTTAGTCTACAGGATTTATTTGAGTGCAACATGGAGACTAGAAGGCATTTCTATCATTCACAAAAGAAGAAATACAACCAACAAACCCAGAATAATATATTCAAGCCTGCTATTAGTCAAAGAAATCCCCATGAAAACACCAAAGACAAAGTAAGCCAGAAGAAAAAGCGAATAGGGCATGAAGCACTGTGACTGGCACTCATTCCCAGATGCTGGGATAATGGTTGCCACCTTTGTGGAAAGCATTTTGGGAATCGGTGTCCCAAGACTTGAAAGTGTTCATTGATGAACAGAATTCCTGCAGCATTGTAAGAGCAGCATAACGTTTATTGATAGTTCCCAAGGAAATAATCAAAGATGAAGTTTTACAAATCATGTCCAGCCACATTCAATAATAGAAGGATGGTTAAATAAATTGTGATGTACCTATAAGGAATTATATTATAGGGTCATTAAAAATAATATTTTAATGAATATTTTACAGTATGGACATTGCCATCATATAAGGCTAAATGAAAAAAAAA
>NW_023238116.1:0-1135 GCF_002007445.2 Ailuropoda melanoleuca | reverse complement strand
ACACACACGCACACATGTCCGCCCACATGCACACGTGTCCACAGGGCACACACGCACAAAAGCACACCAGTACTCACACACACATGCACACGCACACAGGCACACGAACACACTCACCGAAACATGTGCCTGCCACCAACGTCTAATATTTGGATGTATTCTTTCCTAGTAAGCGTTGTTCTCTCCCTCTGGGCGTCTTTCAAAATGTGAATGTTCCTAAAGAGACTGCCCTTTAGGCTGAACTGAACTAATTTCTCCATCTCTGAGACGCAGGCCGCTAAGTGTTCTGGGATCCAGTGGAGAGAAGACGCTGGAAAGATAGTATGGGGTGTGCCAGGTGAACACTGGTTGGGGCCCGCATGGGTCTCCTCTCGGGTTTCTCAGGGAGTACCGGCCGTAGAAGCGGTGATTCCAGAAGCCCTGGGGAGCTCCCCTCTCTCTGTCCCCTGGTCCATCCGGGCAGGTGTCTGCAGGACAGGCTTTCTGAGGTGTTTCATCGCTGCCGAGCAAGGATAAGACTGGGCAGCAGCAGGAGGCCCCGGGAAGCCCAGGTTTGGGCCTTCTGTGTGGCTGTGTCCCAGGCAGGACCTCTGGCCAAGGGATGGTGGGCAGTGTCATCTTTCTGAAGGCCCCTTCATCTTTCCCAGGACCCCTTTCTCCTCTTTCACCCACCCCTTCCCCGCCTTTGGCACCGGTGCTCTCCTTCCTGTAAAACAGTAACAGCTTACGTTTATTGAGTACCTACTATGTGCTGGTTCCATTCTAAGCACATTAGGTGCCCTATTTCATTCAGTCTTCACAACCCTTGTCCCTGAAGGCTGTGACCCCAGTTGTATAGATGAGGAAACTGAGGCACCGAGTGCTCCTATGACCTGCCCAAGGATGCATGACTAGGAGGAGTGCCAGAGCTGAGGCTGGAGTCAGGCGTTCTTCTTCTGACTGGGTTCCTAGTCACCACACGAAGACGGTCTGGAAGGGATGTTCTTTAGGAAAGAACGTTGTCACTCCCACAGGGTGGAATCTGGAGTCTGACTGCCTGTTTTCAGACCCTGACCCTGGCCCTGCCTCCCACTCACTGTGTAACTGTGGGCGGTTTATTTTGCCTCTCTGTGCCTCAGTTTTCACGTCTGTAAAG
>NW_023238115.1:0-1135 GCF_002007445.2 Ailuropoda melanoleuca | reverse complement strand
AAAGTAGGCTCCACGACCGGCCTGTAGCCCAATACAGGGCTTGAACTCACAACCCTAAGATCAAGACCTGAGCTGACACCAAGAGCTACACACTCGACCTATGGAGCCACACAAGTGCCCCCCAAATTTTTAACAGTGCAGTAGGTACGAGTTTATTGTGGGATGAACAGACATAGAACATGATTGGGGATTACATGAATGCAGGTAACCCTGAAAGGCAAATCAGACACCCTAAACATGACCCAGAATAATCCTGCAATCTCACCATTAGCCGAGAGCAAGTCTGTCAGATCTGTTTCCTGAAATTACGCACTGCACAATGATTGCCTCTGATCCGATAATCAGCAGTATGGCTGCAGACAGAACCGTGTCCCTCCAACACTCATACCTTGAAACCTTAAGACCCAACGTGATGGCATTTGGAAAGGCAGTGAGGGCGGGGGTTGGGAGGTAATGAGAGTCAGAGGTGGTCATAAGAGGGGGCGTCCATGATGGGATTAATGCCCCCATGAGAAGAAACCCCAAAAGCCTCTTCTCCCACTTTCTCTCTCTGTGTCCATTGCATGAGGTCGCAGTATAAAGATGGCCATCCAAAAGTGAGAGGACGGTCCTCTAACCTCTGCATACACAACTGTTTCCTTCTGTACTAATCGATTTAACATGCTATCCCCAGACTCTATAATATTTTGTAAATATTGTTTCTTTCCCCTCCAGAACCTAGCATCATTTATAAATATAAAGACAAACAAACCTAGAGTCAGTAGAACTGGGTTGAGCTCCAGCTTTCCACCTAATACATGATTTTTAAATCAGTTTTTAACTGCTATGGGAAAAAAAAAAAGCATGCTATGGCTGTGAAAATCCACACATATCTGTGTTTCTAGATGACATCTCCTGGCAACTGTGAATCTGATTAAAATATAAGCTTTTGTTGTTCTCTGTATTAATACGACTGCTCTTATTACAGATGTTCACTGAGAATTGGCTCACGTGGTTTCCAACATCTCAACTAATAATATCTGAACTCTCACAAGATAGTCAACTTATGATGTACGGGGAATAAAACTGCATTTTTGATGTCTGGATAATTTTGGACATCATCAAAAGACCACTGGAGTCTTTTTTTTTTTTTTTT
>NW_023238114.1:0-3279 GCF_002007445.2 Ailuropoda melanoleuca | reverse complement strand
TGTTTTTTCACTCTCCTTCTGAGAACCTTTATTTCAAATCAAAAAAAGCTCTTTAATTTGCTCTCCCAGCATTGCTGAATATCTACATTACAGCCTTTGACCCAAGTATTACGACCCATAAAACTAAAAAAGAAATGAAGAGACAAGTCCATAGAACACTGAACTTAAAAGTTCTATGACCAGGGGCACCTGGCTGGCTCTGTCCGAAGATCATGAGACTCTTGATCTCATGGTTGTGGGTTCGAGCCCCACATTGGGTATAGAGATTACTTAAACAAATAAATAAACTTAAAAAAAATTTGATGGCTAAATTCTTTCCAATCATAGGAAGNGATGGCTAAATTCTTTCCAATCATAGGGAGTAATTTTCAACTTTGTTCTTTAAAGGAGTGAAACCTATGTCTCACACCCCCACATCATCTTTGTAGCTGTAATTACATTCTATGGTCCATGTCTTATCAAAAAGAACCTGACTGCTGGGACTTCTCTTTCTCGGCTAGCAGTAGAACATGGTCACCATCTTATAAGGCTGAAGGTTTATTGGAATTTGAAAGTAATACTCACAGGAAGTTCCACTTGTTTTTACTTCCGGGTAAAATGATTTTGGTTTAGCAGCAACATTAGAATTGGAAAAAGATTATATATTTTTGAGAGTTTTTTGCTGGGAAAGGCATTTAAAACTGAACTGAGTATCAGAAGCTAAGTATCCCAAACTGAAACCATTATTTTTCTTCTAATGTCATGAAGTATAGTGTGCTCTCTCTAAAGATTGACAGCAGTTAGCATCCGTTTAGTTGTTCAGGCCAGAAGCCAGAAGCATTGAGATGCTTGCCCCATCAAAGCCCATATGCTGTCTTTAATTATCTACCTGTGTCTACTATGGACAAATGTTTGTGTCCCTCCAAAATTCATAAATTGAAACTCTAACCCCCAATGTGATAATATTAGGAGCTGGAGTCTTTGGAAGGAGATTAGATCATGAGAGCAGAGCCCTCAGGATTGAGATTGGTGCTCTTATAAAAAAGACCCCACACAGCTGTCTCCTCCTCATCATCAAGTGAGGATACAATGAGAAAATGGCAGCCCAGAAGAGGGTTCTCCCTGGATGATGCTGGCACCATGGCCTCCATAACTGCGAGCAATGCATTTCTAGTGTTTATAAGCTACTCTGACTGTGGTGTACCGTGATAGCAGCCTGAACAGACAAAGACACCCACTCTATACTTTAAATTCGGATACAGTAGAGACCATGATATTCTGTTTATCTTACAACCCTAGTTCCTGGTGCATAATACACACATTAAACTAAAAATTCCAATGAAAATTCACTTACCTTGTTTCTTTGAGCAAGTGAACCCACTTGTTACTAGTTAAGGACTAAGAAGAAGGGAGACTTGGATTTTAAGTTCCTTGATTTTAATAAGACTTTATTTTGTATTTTGTACTTAATAGAGCAAACTCATGAGGATGCCTAGTAAGTGCTTACACTACTCAGGGTTACACAGAATGTTCGAATTCTGTAAGGGAACTTAGAAATCATTCTAAATAAACCAGACCCAAAGAGGCTATTTATTATTTGAAGTTTTAAGAAGGAGCTGCAAGGCAGTTGGTTAGACACTAGAGTTGACTTTGTGTCTCCCCAGTTGGTGGGAAAGAGTCAAATGTTGCTCACAGAACATCTGTATAAAAAAAGTAAAAATTGTTGAGCAGAACTTGCCTCTGATAGAGAGCTAACAAAAGATTAACTATTAAACTCAAACCTTGCCTGACAAAATTAATGTGTTATGGACATTTCCACATTCAAAATCAAAGAATATCTAAGTCCAGGTTTCTTTGGAGTATAAAAAGCACTTTGGAGGTTATTGAAGGATATAATAGAGGGAGTGGGAAGGAAAAGTTATGGAAAGTTAAGTCTTTCATTTGTTACTTTTGACAAGCTAAACCCAAGTCATAAGAGGCCAGGTAGTATTCTAATAAAGCATGCCTCACTGGCTATAATTGAGTTAATATGTTCTCATCTCCAGCACATCAAGCTGCCAAGAATTTTAATAATCGCAGTTCACAGGAGGATTAGGGAAGCGATATACTGTTAAGTTGGTTAATGAAGTAAAGTGTTATGGGATATGTTTTCTCAGATGGGGGAAAAAAAAAACCTCAGCAAAACTGACTTTGGTTTGGATGTGATAGCTGTTTGCTTCTTACTTTAAAATAAGTTACCCAGAAAGAATTCTTGCAATTCTCTACACCTTACTTTTTTTTTTTTTTGTCTTTGCTGACATGGATAGTTTACTGAAAATGTCCTTGTTAATAAAAAATATTTTGGAGGGAAAGGGAGCAAGGAGTATTCTAATACTTAGGAAATCTTTTCTAAGCTCCATGTGTGTTAAGTGCTTACAACAACCCTGTTGGGCAGGTCTGATTCCATCTTAGAGATCAGGAATGTGAAGCCCACGGACGTGAAATATCTCGCCCCAAATCAGCTGGGAACCAGGATAGCAGGTGGAAGAGCCTGGATTCGATCGCCATTCCATCTCAGTTCCCAGCTGGTTTTCTTTCCATGCCCTTTTGTCACTTCTCACTACTGCTGCCCCATAACAAATTTCGTGTGTGTTCTAACTCAGATTTTGGTTTAGTACGTGGAGAACTGTGACTACAGGACACAATAACATAATGTGAGTCTTTCTTGCTATTACAAACAACACTTTCCACCACAATGGTAAATTAGGAAAAACATGGATCACATAAAAATTATTCTTACTATTTGCCCCAGAACCACAGTCAGCTTGTACTATATTCAAAACTAATGGACACAATTTAAAAAGTGATTAAAATAACAACAAAGACCTCCTACATTTTAAGTATGTTTTTGAAGGTTAAATCTAGATAAATTAATATGCTGGTGAAAGCGAGCAATTGGTTGTCCTAAAGGAGTAGAACTTGAACTCTAATGTATTTCCTCATGTGTTTGCCCCCTACCGTCACACTATTTTACAAGAAAAAAAAAATGTATTTACTTNAGGAAGTTCCACTTGTTTTTACTTCCGGGTAAAATGATTTTGGTTTAGCAGCAACATTAGAATTGGAAAAAGATTATGTATTTTTGAGAGTTTTTGCTGGGAAAGGCATTTAAAACTGAACTGAGTATCAGAAGCTAAGTATCCCAAACTGAAACCATTATTTTTCTTCTAATGTCATGAAGTATAGTGTGCTCTCTCTAAAGATTGACAGCAGTTAGCATCCGTTTAGTTGTTCAGGCCAGAAGCCAGAAGCATTGAGATG
>NW_023238113.1:0-1135 GCF_002007445.2 Ailuropoda melanoleuca | reverse complement strand
GCTGTGCCACCCAGGCGCCCCCCTTCTTTTCTTTTTAATCTGAGGAAGTTTTATTATTTTTTTTACAGTGAAAGAATATTATAAATTTACTGGTTAACATAGATTTACTTAAAACTGGTCCTCAACCATATTGATATTTAAAAGAGCTATTTTGTTTATTCCCAGATGATAATGTTTTAAAGATAAATTATAAACAAGGTGTGTATTTTGTCTTGGTTAAGTAGAACATGATATTTGTTCTTTAAAAAAAAAACAAACAAACAGATTTTAAGAAATCTCTACCTCCAATGTGGGGCTCAAACTTACAACCCCAAGATCAAGAATCACATGCTCTGTCAACTGAGTCAGCCAGGCGCCCCAATATTTGTTCTTAATCTTCTAATATCATTCTTCAACATCAAAGATGTTGGCCCTCACATTATTTGTAAGTAATTTGCATCCGTGCCTAACTGCCATTATAGTCTTAAAATGTGTTCAGTTCAGAAAGTCTGGGAGCCAGGTATGGTGCTCATTTTCAAAGGGACTGCTATTTTAAGGGGCAGTGTAACCAACAGACAATATACCCAGTAAAATTGATAGTTTAATTTGTTTGTACTTCTCAAGTCACATTTCCCTCATATTAAAATTGCTTCATTGTTTAAGTTGTCTTCGGAATTCTGAACTTGTTTTATGCATTGGAATTGAATATTTTAAAATTCATTTTCCTGTGCATTTAAAATGGATATCTACTGTTAGCCTAAAATTTTACCTCATTTTTGGGCTCTTGCATAATATTTGAAGACTTTTAGTGTGGGGATAGGTTACGAAGTTGCTGTGGAAAACTCCTCTTATAAAATGAAAAAATTTTAAGCTGGAATAAAGAATTATACTGTTAACATTATTTACTATATTTGAAGTAGATTAAAGTTTTGGACCTATTCTTCAGATTAGCTTTTAAAGTAGTAGTATTTTTGTCTGAGGGGATGGGGAAAAAATAATAAAATAGCATTGTTTTTAAAATATACCTTAGTGGGTTATTGAATTAGCTGTGTGTTAACCAAAATCACTGATTTCGAATTTTAACTTTTCCAGTGTATTCCAATATTCTTTTTTTTTTTTTTTTTTTTTTTTTTTTTTTTTTTTTTTTTTTTTTTTT
>NW_023238112.1:0-1134 GCF_002007445.2 Ailuropoda melanoleuca | reverse complement strand
TCCCTCTCTCGCTGGCTGTCTCTATCTCTGTCGAATAAATAAATAAAATCTTTAAAAATAAAAATAAAAAAAACCATACCTGAGTTACTTCTTAAAACGTAGTAAGAGATAAAGCAAAACCATTATTGAAAGTATAATGAGCCAGTTGGGAAGATACCATTTGATTTGTTGAAATGAAATTTATATATAATTTATTTAAATTTATATATTTTTTATTTTATTTTTTAGCTTTTATAAAGATGTATTTCACCTGTACTTTAAAAATTAAGAATAAAGCTTTTTTTACATTGAGTAATAAAATAATTAATATTCCTTATATACAAATTGCTCACTCTATAGCCTTTTATGTATGAAATGGTAGGTGATGGAATTTTTTGGTATTTTTTTTATTTCATTTTACTTTTTCCTTGAATTTTTTATAGTGAACGTTTTAAGAAAATTTTAAGAAAAACAGTGAAGCCATTCCAAAAAGCAAACCTTTTTTAAAGACTTAATTTTTTTAGAGCAGTTTTAGGTTCACGGTAAATTTAAAAGGAATGTACAGAGATTTTTCCGTATGCCTCTGGCTCAAACACGTGTATAATAGCATCCCGCATTATCAACACCTTCCACCAGACAGGTACATCTGTTACAATTGATGAACCTACATTGATATGACATAATTATGCAAAGTCCATACAATACTCATATCCATCATTAGTTGTATCATACAGAGTATTTTCATTGCCCTAAAATCCTCTGTGCTCTACCTAATTATCCCTCCTCCCCCAGCCCCTAGCAACTACTGATATTTTTATTGTCTCTAGTTTTGCCATCTTCAGAATGTCATGTTGGATTCATATAGTCCCCAGCCTTTTCAGATTGGCTTCTTTCTTTCACTTAATGATACGCATTTAAGGTTCTTCCCTGTTCTTTTATGGCCTGATAGCTCAGTTCTTTTTAGCACTGAGTAGTAGTTTGATGTCTGGATGTACCACCGTCTTTCCATTCACCTAGTGAAGGACATCTTGGTTGCTTCCACGTTTTGGCACTTAGAAGTAAGACTGCTTCAAACCTCTGTGTGCAGGGGCGCCTGGGTGGCTCAGTCGTTAAGCGTCTGCCTTCAGCTCAGGGCATGATCCCAGGGTCCTGGGA
>NW_023238111.1:0-1134 GCF_002007445.2 Ailuropoda melanoleuca | reverse complement strand
ATTTGTCAAAACTCATTAACTATACACTTAAGACCCATTCCCTTCAATGTGTGTATATTATAACTCAAAAATAAAAACTTGGGTGTTACAAAAACCAAAGTAATTTTGCTTGCATATAAAGAGGGATGGTGAGAATAAAAATCAATTCAAGTAAGGCAGCTGTCCACTGAGATAAGAGTCAAAATAGCTTTAAGTCTCTGAGTAAACTGTTTCTACTTAGCTTATTATAGACAGAAGTTTGACAACCTGGACTATAAAGAATCCATCACAGTTACTTGAAGACGTAAGTTAAATGGAAGTCCCTCCACTGTAATGATAATCTTGTCAGTTAACCTTCCTCATATGATCAGATATATGAAGGCTTGTATCAGTCACCACCTGACCCTAAATTTCTCAATGAAGTATAAGGAAACAATGATTCATGGATATCTTGTGTTCCTGTATAGTAGAGGTCTTCTTGAAGAACAAACATGTCTTGGGAGCTATAGGGAATGTCTCCGTAAAGGTAAAGACACCCAGACACACTTTAGGACAGTGAAGTGTGATGGTTAATACTATGTGTCAGCTGAAGTCCCCCTCCCGTTGTCTACGGCATTTGCTTGCTTTCCAGGGTAATGAGCACTCCTTCTCGCTCTGGGGAGAAGGGTAAAGAGATGTGCCAATAGCCATAAAAGCTTTGCATCTTTTACTTTGGGGCGTCCTCCACTGTGATGCAAACCACTGCATGCAGAAGTAAACATTTTGCCCTCATCATGTTGCCCTGTGGGGTTTGGGGCATGGGGATTCAATACTAAGATATTGCTCTGGTTACTGTTTTTGTTGCGAGTAACAAATTATCTGTGTCTTTGGCTTTGGGTTTTGTGTTCCTGGCAATACATGTATATGAAAAAGCAAACTAACGTGGTAGCTTGCAAGTGGGGTAATCTCAGATCCTTTAAAGTTTTGGAACTAAAATAGAGATTCTATGATAATTGTGTTAATAGTCTCTCATGCTGTAAGTCAGGTCCTTGGATCAAGGCCTTAACTCTAAAGCCAGGGGGACCAAAGGGGCCAGCAAAATTTGCTGGATATTTCTAACCAAGATAATGGGACCTATGAAAATTTAGAGCTACCCGCCTCTGAGGAAAAAAAAAA
>NW_023238110.1:0-1134 GCF_002007445.2 Ailuropoda melanoleuca | reverse complement strand
TACCTCACACGTGACTGTATTAGGAGACAGGTCTTTGCAGAGCTAGTTAGGTTAAAATGAGGTCATGAGGCTGGGCCCTAAGCCAGTATGACTGGTGTCCTTAGAAGATGAGGAAATTTGGAGGCAGGTAGGCACACAGGGAAAACACCATGTGAAGACGAACCAGAGATCAGGGTGATGCTTCTGTAAACCGAGAAACTCCAAAGACTGCCAGGAAAGCACCAGGAGTGGGGTGTGGGACAGATTCTTTCTCGCAGCCGTCAGAGGGAAGCAATCCTGCTGACAACTTGATCTTGGACTTCTGGCGTCCCAGAGCAGCGAGACACTAAATTTCTGTTGTTCAAGCCACTCGGTTTGTCGTAGTTTGTCATGGAAGCCCTAGCAATCCCAGGTCTATCTTGAAGCACTGTGCTCAGCACCCACCTCTGAGCAGGCTGGGAACCAAGGACACGTGCCAGCACTGTGTTTATGATTTACGGTTACGATAGAACATTCCTGTCTAACAAAACTCCTCTGACCTCAAATGTTTATTTCCAACATGCGTGATCTCTCCATTAACACGAGCTACCTCCAAAAAGAAGCCAGAGTTCCAGGAGAATGGTAGCCCAGGGGTGCGTGGGTGGCTCAGTCAGTTAAGCGTCTGCCTTTGGTTTGGGTCCTGATCCCAGGGTCCAGCCGCACGTCAGGCTCCCTGCTCAGCGGGGAGCTTACTTATCCCTCTCCCTCTGCCTGCTGCTCCCCCTGCTTGTGCCTGATCTCTCTCTCTCTCTGTCAAATGAATAAATAAAAAATCTTAAAAAAATAATAAGAGCAGCCCAGAATAATGAAAGGGAAGGTCTTATTTACCTACATGTGCCCGTAGGTCAGTATTGCATTTCAGTGAAACATAACAGCACATATGATGATCCCCCAAAATACATGTATGAAAATAATTTTTCAGAAAAGAATTATCCTACCTCCAAAGATGAGAAAATGTGCTTTATTGCTGCAGAAGAATCCATCAAGAATATTTCATTCTAAATGTGAGAACTTAAACGAGCCAAGTTTTCCCAATTCCAAAAATATGCAGTCACTCTAGACCATGTAATTTCCTGAGACTCAGGGAGGTGAGCACTGTACAAACTTACTTTACGT
>NW_023238109.1:0-1134 GCF_002007445.2 Ailuropoda melanoleuca | reverse complement strand
GACTGACTGCTTGTGAGTATGGGGCTTCTTTTCTGCATGATGAAATCTACAGTAATGTGGCGCTGGTTGCAGAACTCTGCGAATAGGCTAAACCCCCACTTCATATGGGTGAACTGTATGCTATGTGAATTACATCTCAATAAAGCAATATTTTTAAAAGGGAGGGGGAGATAGAAGGAGCAAGTCTGAAATGGTCCACTGCCCACCCCCCACGGCGTGCAGGGGATGTGTGTTGGGCGGGGGTGTGTGTCAGGGATGTGGTGATGGGAAGTGTGGGAGTGTGAAGGAACTCGAGGGAATGCGGGACGCGGCAACCACGGTCTGGGGCTCTGCCGCCCGGGTGTGCGAAGATGCAGGGACTCTGGATGAGGGGACCAGGGTAGAGGGAGGCGGGCTCAGCAGTAGGTGCAGGGGTGAAGGGAGGCGCGGGTACCAGGGTTGCAGGGAGCATAGGGGCGTGGGGACTCGAGGAAGGAAGCATTCTACGCCTCCAGGGAGCACGGAGGTGGGACAGGGACTTGGCCACCAGGGGTCGCGGCGTGCGGGCGTGGAGACGCACTGGGCCACCAGGGGAGGTAGGCAAGCCCGGCTGGCGGCGGCCCCAGGCGTCCAGCGGCCTTGCAGAACCAGCCTCCTCCCTGGGACGCGACCCCTTCTGTCGTGGGTTCCCGGGTTCCTGGCCCCCGGGCAGCTGCCCCCCAGCTCCCCATTCTGCAGCTGCCTCGATCTCCACGCCAAACTCCGCGGTCTTCGTTCTCTCACGGCAAAACCGGAGCTTAATTATGGGCCAACAGACCAGCAGGAACGGCGGGGGGGCATCCCTCAACTCCATCATCCTTTCTGGGGACCCCCGTTCTGAGTTTTTTTTCTGGGCATAGTACTTTTGGGGTTCATTAGGGAAAGGGACCCGAGGCGCTGCGGAGAGACGTTCCAAATACACCGAGACATATTTGGAGGCACTAACAAAAACGGCATATAGAGGACATTCCAATTTTTGGAATCAGTTCTTTTTTATATAGGTAGCGTTCCTTCACTTGATCAACAAACAGGTTATACCCTCGTCGGGCCTTGATCTAGGCGCTGCAGGGCCGACGGGAACCGAGGGGCAAAGACCCCAAGCGGGGAGCGAGCGTC
>NW_023238108.1:0-1146 GCF_002007445.2 Ailuropoda melanoleuca | reverse complement strand
AACACCACAGAAATACAAAGGATTATAATAGACTACTATGAAAAATTATATGTCATTTACCACTTTTTTTTAAAACATAGTAGTGAAATTCCTTGGCAGATTAATTAGACAAGAAAAAGAAAGGCATTCAAATAGAAAAGGAAGAAGTAAATTATTTTTGTTTGCTGACAACAGTGTCAACTACCCTGATTGTAACTGACATTTATAGGACTCAACTCAAATCATTTACAGAAAACCCTTAAGTCTCCAACAAAAAAACTGTTGGAACAAATCAACAATTTCAATAAAGTTATAGAATACAAAACCAATATAAAAACATCAGTTGTGTTTCTACATACTAACAATAAACTATACAAAAAAGAATTTAGAAAAACAATCCCATTTACAATAATATCAAAAAGAATAAAATAGGTATAAATTTAACAAGGAAGGGAAACATCTGTACACTGAAAACTATTAAGTCAATGATGAAAGAAATAGAAAAGTACACAAATTTCACGCTTATGGATTGGAAGAATATTGTTAAAATGCCCATACTACCTAAATCAATCTACGATTGAATGCAATCCCTATGAAAATTCCAATGGCATTTTTCAGAGAAATAGAAAAAATATTCCTAAAATTTGCATGGATCACAAAATATTCCAAATAGCCAAAGCAATGTTAGCAAAGCAGAACGAGCATGGAGACATCACATTTCCTTATTTCAAGCACTATTACAAAACTATAGTAAGTGAAATATGGTATTGCCATAAAAAAAGACACACAGAACAACTGAACAGAATAGGGAGCCTAGAAAGGAACCCATACATATGGTCAATTAATTTTCAATAAAGGAATCAAGAATATTAGGAATTAGTAGTTTCTTCCATAAATGGTCCTAGGAAAACTGGAAAGCTGCATGCAAATGAATGAAATGGGACCCCTGTCTTATACTAGCCACAAAAATTAACTTGAAATGGATTAAGGACTTAAACGTAAGACCTGAAACCATAAAACACCTAGAAGAAAATATAGGGGGTAGTTTCCTTGACACTAATCTTGGCAAGGTTTTGTTTTTTTGTTTGTTTGTTTGTTTTACAACAAAATGAAGGCAACAATAGCAAAAGTAAACAAGCAGAACTACTTCAAGCTAAAAATACTCTG
>NW_023238107.1:0-1134 GCF_002007445.2 Ailuropoda melanoleuca | reverse complement strand
TGCTTGTGTTCCCTCTCTCGCTGGCTGTCTCTCTCTCTGTCAAATAAATAAATAAAATCTTTTAAAAAATTTTTGCCATGTTTTTAACCATTTTCTATTTCCTGCTCTTGTTTTCCTTTTCCTTTCCTTCCTTCCTTCCTTCCTTCTTTTTTTCATCTTCTACTCTTTTTCTGTCTTCTGTGGTTTTAATTGAGTGTTTCATATGATCCTATTTTCTCTTGTCTTTTAGCATAACCATTATAGCTTTAATTTTCTTTTCTTAGCGGTTACCCTAAAGTGTGCAATATGCTTTTACAACTAATCCAAGTCCACTCTCAAAAGACACTGTACAGCTTCATGTGTCGTACAAGTACCTCATGACAGAATATTCCCAATTCATCCCGCCTGTCTCTTATATAACATTGCTGTCATTAATTTCGCTTATCAATAAGCTGTAGTCACTGACATATTATTTCTGTTATTATTTTGAACAAACTGTTTTTGTTAGATCAATTAATTACAAAAGAAAAGAGTTTATTTTATCTTAATCTATTCCTTCTCTTACACTCTTCCTTTCTTTATGTAGACTCAAGTATCTGAACTACACCATTTCCCTTCTCTCTGAAGAACTTCTTTTAACATTTACCTGTGCAGGGCAGGCCTACTGGCAACAATTCCCTCAATTTTTGTTTGGCTTATAAAGTCTCTCTATCTCTTTCACGTTGGAAAGACAATTTTGCTGTATACAGAATTCTAGGCTGGTAGTTTTTGGTTTTGTTTGTTTTCTTCAACACGTTAAATATTTCAGTTCATTCGTTTTTTGTTGCATGGTTTCTCAAGAGAAGTCCAGTGTAATTCTTATTCTTGTTCCTGTATAAGTAAGGTGATATTTTCCATGGGCTTTTTTAAGAACGTTCTCTTTTATTGTCTGCAGTTTGAATAGGATATGCCTATGTGTAGATTTTTTGGTAATTATCCTGCACAGTGTTCTCTGAGTTTCCTAGACCTGTGGTTTAGTGGCTGTCATTTATTTGGGAAATTCTGTACCCAGTATTCCTTCAAATATTTCTTTTTTAAAAAAATTTTTTGTAAAGATTTTATTTATTTATTTGACACAGAGAGAGACAGCCAGCGAGAGAGGGAACACAAGCAGGG
>NW_023238106.1:0-1134 GCF_002007445.2 Ailuropoda melanoleuca | reverse complement strand
GTGAAACACCCTGGGTACTGTGCCCACTTTTGGGGGCAGGACCTTCAGCGATTTCCTGGGCTGTAGGTTTAATCCAATCCCATCTGCTTCCACTCCTTCAGAAATTTTTCTGATCCACTGAGAGTCCTCGTTTTTGTTTTCCAGTGTGTGTGTGTATACGTGTACGTGTGAATGTACATACACACGCACTTATTTCTTACATCCTTTCTTTCATTTCTAGGGTGTGCCGGGTATGCTCGTCATCCCTGTAGCTTCCTTCTTTATTAATGATCACAGTTGAGAGTCCAAAGTCGTAAATGATATTTACATAGAACTTCGGAGCTGGAGGACGAATCATAGCAAATTATTGTGGGTGGAGGGGTGGGAAGCTTGACCAGTGAGGATTTTCCCCAAACCCTTCAAAACCCCTTCGGAGGGGAGGGTCCCCTTTTCCAAATCAAATCTTACATGGAACTCTTGTATTTAAGCCTAAAAGAGTGAGGGCACTCGTTTGCCCCTCGAGGGATCTCCTAGAACATCTGGAGCTAAGAAGGTATTTCAATATGAGGGTGTGAACCCCTGTGCAGGGGTGCCGAGGGGTCAAGTGATCCGAGAACGGAGACTTGCATTTGCCAGGATGGGGAGCATTGGTGACCCTACGGTGGAGCTGTTGGTAGAGCATATGTAGGGGTGAGGCGGAGTCAAAGAAATTTTTAAAACTTTCAGGATATATTTCTAATTGTCTTGTAAAAGAGTTGTGTCCCAGATCTGAGGGACACAGAGGCTGATCCCTCTTGAATGACTTCTGTCTTTCCCTTGGTCCTCAACTGCCGGGAGCCCTTGTAAGTGCAGCCCAGGCCCACCCTCTGATTGATGGGGGCTCTGATTTACAAATGAGATCAGGATGTGGAGAAAACCGCAGGCAGAGGCTGACCTGGAGGCTCTCCCGTAGATCCAAATGGGACGCTGGGGTCTCCCCTACAGTCGGGAGGACCAGCTCCTCAGCTCAGGGTCGCGGTTTGCCAAGAAAGCCCTTGGGTTTTCTGAGGAAGAGGCTGTGGGGTTGCGACCCAGTGAGTCAGCTCCGACTGTGGGCTGGCACCGCCCCCTGCCGGTCATGCCCTGGTACTGCCCCTCCAGGCGCAGAGACAAGCC
>NW_023238105.1:0-1134 GCF_002007445.2 Ailuropoda melanoleuca | reverse complement strand
TGGGCACAGTGTCTATTTATATTCTCACAACAGACTATATGGACTATGCAACATATTAAAATTATTACATGAGGATGCTCTCCATATTTTGAATTTAGCTTGTTACCGGAAGTTAAGCCTATTTTCATTTTGTCTTGGACTGGAGGATGTGGTATAAGGAGTAGATCAGTGATTCACAACCAAGGATGACTGCCTCCCAGAGACACCTAACAATGTTGAAGACATTTTGATTATCACCACAAGGCTGGAGGATGCTCTTGGCAATGAGTGGATAGAGGCCGAGGATGCTGCTACACATCCTGCAATGCACAGGACAGCCTCCCACAGCAAAGGATTACTCAGTCCAGACTGTCAATAGTACCACTGTTGAGAAATCCTGTTACCAGGTTACTTATAAGCTAAGTCGCTAATGCCAGGATTAAAATTCTCGGAAACTAGGTAGTCTCTGAATGTGAACCAGAAACCATTCAATTCTAATAAATTGTTCAAAAACATTCCATCAATGTGTAGGAGTCTGTGTTTCTGCTCACATTTTTAGGTCATTCATTAACTTGCTTTAAATATGGAAATATTTGAATAAAAAATATATTCCTTACTTAGTTGAGGTTCAATAACTGAGGCCTGGGTCCTTTTGGACAATGGAAAAGAGAAAGCAATAAAGAAAGGAGGAATTGCTTAAACTCTTTTAAATAGGTGTCCAGCTACACCACCCTGGAAAATAATTCCTAGAAAATTTTATGAAGTTTTCGCTTTTTTGTGGAATGATCCTACCCAGCCCTCATCAACGTCTACCTGCACCTGACGGAAGTACCATGAGCTCAAGAGGCTAAAACTGTGCATATGTTTTGTGTAAATAGGCCAAGTGGTTGTATTTTTCTTTCTTAAGAGATTTTTGGGGGTAGTTTAGTCATCTGAAATAATGAGGAACAAAAGTCTCTTCACCAGCAGAACACAGTAATCTTCTAAATGTAGAAAAACCTGCCCTTGCCATGGAATAGTGCGGAAACCATTGGAGAAGATGTTAAAATCTCAGAACATTCTCCAGAAAGGTATCTCATTATGGTGTTTACATGCCTTTTCTGTTGGCTCCTGAGAGGAGAATGTCATCATCAGTGAGATCAATAATAAATTGTC
>NW_023238104.1:0-1134 GCF_002007445.2 Ailuropoda melanoleuca | reverse complement strand
TATCCCTCTCATTCCGGAAGCTCCAACTACACTTGCCTCTCAGTTCCTTAAATGGTTCTTTCCCACCTCCAGACCATTTCCCTTGCTGTTCCCTCTTCCCAGAATGCTCTTCCATTACTCTTCAAGAGACTGTCTCCCACTAACCACTTGGTTCTCAGTTTAAATGTCACTTTCTCAGAGACCTTCTGAGAGAATTGATATCACTCAAGAATCCTGTTACACTCTGCCTCAGCACTTTGTCCTTTCCCCTCATGGTAAGGCCCATGCTTCTTAATTCTGTGCTTGTGTGATCATAGATTGAATGTCTATAGACCCTGTTCAAGAAACAAATCATCTGCATATCCAATAAAGACCCCTGTGTCTGGCATATGGTAGGCTTTTTACATTATGGGGTGGATGTATAGTTCTTGGTCTCTAGGACCCCCCACCCCCCACCCCGCCTTCTCCACCTCTGTCTTTTCAGACCTGGTGCACTTTGCCTGATGTAGGTTAAATGTAACTATCACCTCCCATGCCCTGGATATCATACTTCAGTTAATGTAACCAAAGACCAAAGTAGCTTTTCCAGTGGCTGCCTCCAACCTCGGGCTCACATTAGACTTACATTAAGTCCTTAAAACATCCAGCTCTTCCCATATATGTTCTCTGATGGTATGACTTGCCCAGGCTAAATGTATGCTGCAAACCCTCAGGCCTTAGCATCGATCTGTCTCAACATCCATCTTCCACTTCTCCTTCTGTAAGCAGGAAATCCTGTCTCACACTGATAACTTGCACAGAGCTAGGCTAAGGAGGGGAGACCTGGTCCTGTGACTCAGAGCCTGAGAGGCCTCCCACTAGGTCAGCACCCCCCTTCGATGGTAGTTCCTGTTTTAGTTGAGGGCTCTTGGTGGTACTTTGGGTGTCGCATCATCTGATAAAAGGAGAACTATTTGGGTAGCCCACCCACATGGACTGACATGGGTAGGAGCCCAGTTTGAGCAGAGAATAACATGGCTCCATTCTCACTGGTATTTGATTCTTTCCATTTTTTGGTTCCCTATCTCCTTTTATGCTGCTTGTCTGGGGCATATATCCTCATCTCCATGTTCTGGATCTTTTCCTTCTTCTTCCCCACAGCCAGTTTTTTAAAAA
>NW_023238103.1:0-7085 GCF_002007445.2 Ailuropoda melanoleuca | reverse complement strand
CCCCAAATGTTCACATTTCCACATGTGACACAAGAAATGTGGCCACATTTCAAGGGCTCAAGAGCCACTCCGAGCTGGTGCTACCATATTGGACAGGGCAGACAGCGATCGTTTACATCACGGAATCCTATTGGCCAGTGCTGTTCAGGCTGTCTCCGGCTATACTGCACTTTGATTTATGAACATCCTGAAATAATCCACTNACCCAGGCACACTAAACAATGTATTTTTAATTCACTATCCCCCAAATGTTCACATTTCCACATGTGACACAAGAAAGGTGGCCACATTTCAAGGGCTCAAGGGCCACTCCGAGCTGGTGCTACCATATTGGACAGGGCAGACAGCGATCGTTTACATCACGGAATCCTATTGGCCAGTGCTGTTCAGGCTGTCTCCGGCTATACTGCACTTTGATTTATGAACATCCTGAAATAATCCACTTCTTCAGACTGAGTACTGAGACTCACATCTGTGCCTTGGTTTCTCAAACCCAGATGCAATGTGGGACAAAATTACGTACATGTTGCCAGACATGGGTGGTAGTGGTTCAGTAACAGTTTAATCAACCTTGTCTAAACTCTCCATCTTGCTCTCTCCTTAGCCACTCTCTGTAGAATGTGAGAAACCCATGAATGGAATGAATGATTATCAATCATTTTAATGAATGAAAATAAATTAATGTAGGGCTCCTCTCTACTCGCCTTGAATCCTGGCCTCCAGGCGTTTACACGGTGATGAGGCTTCCATTGGCGTTCTGGCTTTCCCTGTATTCATATTCCGTCAATGTCTCTTTNAATATTTCTTCGGTCTGAGATTATTTTTTACTCCATTAAGGGGTACATAATAGAATATTATACCCAGAGGGTGTATCTTCCCAGTTGTTTGGACACATTATATTGGCTTCCAGTGGTCCCCAAGCAGGGAGTGCTTTGGCCCCCAGGGAACACTCGGCAATGTCTGGGTACATTGAAGGTTCCCAACTGTGGGGCGGGTGCTACTGGCATTTGGTGGGTAGAGGCTGGGGATGCTGCTCCACACGCTACCAGGCTACCTGCAGCTCCCACAAGAGTTCCCTTGCCCCAAATGTCAACAGAGCCAAGGTTGAGAAGCCCTGTCTTAAGCCATGTCTGCTAACTCCCTGTAAGAAAAATGGGGGTTCCTAGGGGAGCCCTGCATTGGGCTCTGCATTCAACATGGAGTCTGCTTGAGATTCTCCCACTCCCTCTGCTCTTCCAAATCACGCTGTCTCTCTCTCTCTAAAATATACAAATAAATCATTTTTAAAAGAGTATGAAATATGGGAATTCCTCCTGATCTCTTTAACCCAATATTAAACGGCCAAAATCTATCTCTATGGAATTAGTCACAGACCCCACTGATGTAAAAAGGAATACACCTATTCTTATATTTCAATGTTTTCAAAGTAGCGAAAGTGTTTTGGGAAGTGTTCTCTCAAAGTTCACTCTCTGGAACCAGTCATTTCTCCCCAACTGTTTTTCTCCATGATTGCAAATATGTATTTTCAAGCATTGTTAGACAAACTGGAATGGGCCCCAGACCACCTGAAATTGGAAAACAGCCTTTCCTTTTTGAAAATTTTGCAAGAGAGCATAATAGAAACAAGACATCTAAAGTTGCAGTAAATCATATCGTGTCTTTTATCCAAACTAAAATTCATATTCACAGAACAATTATTAGTGATCAGCCATTTCACACAATTTTGAATCTGCAGGTGGCTGACCAAAGTGTGACCCCACAGCATGTATAGCCTGTTAGAAGGCTGTGTGCCTCACAGTCAAATCCAACCACCATTTCTAAATATTGCAACTCATGAGTTTCTTATTTGCTTTCTTTTGTTCACCACAAGTTTGGATACATTTGAAAATGTCCAAGAATAATGAAAATTGTAGACTTACCTTCTGAGATGGGAAATTACAAATAATTTTCATAACATCTTCATATTTCCCTTCTTGACATCGTACCACAACTTAGGTAAATGGCCTTTGGTTTATTCTTTGCATAATGTCCAATCAAGTTTTCTCCCTTCAATTATGTTATATTGTTTTACATTACTCCTAGATAAGCAGGAAAGTGTAGGGAGCATGAAAATCAAGAGATAATATAAGGGAAATCAGATTGATTTCAAGTTATAAAATTAAATCCTACATCAATCCATTAATAACTATTTGTTGTCTACTTTTTGCTGGATACTCCTTGTAGTTGATATCCAAAATCAAGACCACAGACTCAGCTATTAAATTTGTCCACTCAAAAAGANGCTATTAAATTTGTCCATTCAAAAAGAATTAAGACCACACCCATCCAAAAAGAAAAGAATAGTAACCGATTCTATTAGAAATGTTTATAAGTTGGGTACCTGGGTGCTTCAGTCAGATGGGCACTGAATTCTTGGTTTCAGCTCAGGTCATGATCTCAGGGTCCTGGGATACAGCCCTGTGTCAGTTCCACAGTCAGGAAGGAGTATGTTCCTCTTGCTCTCTCTCTTTCTGCTCCTCTCCCTGCTTGTGAGTGCTCTCATTCTAAAATAAATAAAATCTTTTTAAAAAGAGAGAAGGGAGAAAGAAGCAGCAGCAGCATTTATAAGTTCTCCTGGGAGAGCAACATAAAGAAATGATTTGTCTTGGGACAAAAGGAAAGGTTCCTACAGGTTGGAATAATTGAGGGGAGACTGGATTTAGCCGAGTTTTGCCATGTCATTAAGGTTTAATGGGGCGCCTGGGTAGCTTAGTCACTTCAATGTCTGACTCTCGATTTTGACTCGGGTCATGATCTCAGGGTGGTGCAGTCATTAAGTGTCTGACTTCAGCTCAGGGTGTGATCCCATAGGTCTGGGATCGAGCCCCCCATCAGGCTCCTCCGCTGTGAGCCTGCTTCTTCCTCTCCCACTCCCCCTGCTTGTGTTCCCTCTCTCTCTGGCTGTCTCTTTCTGGGTCAAATAAATAAATAAAATCTTTAACATAAAACAAAATAAAAAAAGATTCTCTCTCTCCCTCTTCCTCTGCCGCTCTCCTCCCTATAAAAAGGATAAAGGTTTCCAGAAAGAAGGCAGGCTGAACATTTACCTATGAGTTTAAACTGCTCTAATTTTTAGTAGTCTTGTGAGGAGCAGGTGGTGAAGATACCCCTCATTATCAAGAGACAGAAATGTTTACTAAACTGAGCAGTTGTGGAATCAGATGGGTCCTTGCCTTCTGTTGGGCATTTCAGATAGTAGAATGGAGGAGGGGTAAGCCTGGGTGGGGACAGGGAAGAGGGAAGAGCTGGCATAGTTTCAGACGCAGCACCACCTAGCGGTTGGCTGTGTTTGTGACCACTGGACTCACCAAAAGTTCAGGTGTCACTCAAGCCTGAAAATCCACCAGGGCTTTCTCTATTTGAAGAGAAACACAAAATAAGTGAGGCACAACAACAAAAAACTCCTCAATTTTCTCTGAGGGTTCACCAAAAAGGATATTTAAAATATGTATAATTTATGAACTGTTTTTATGACCTACCCATATTTTGAATCTCACATATATTTGGCTTCATGGTTTTGATACACCCGTATTTTTATATTTTACTGTGCAATAAAACATGGTAGCAATAAGAGATTTTTTTTAGTCACTGAGTGGCAATAAAATCAACGTGAAGAATCCATCTCAGAGGATGGGAATGAAGAAGAGCCAAATGCCATCCCCCTTGCTTGGTTCCCCATGATTCCTTAGCAAATAGGTTGTGTGTCCATCAGTCTGGACCTGCATGTTCTAAATAGCTGAGCTAAAGTGAAAGAGAATTTGTACCAATATTAGTGACGGGTGACTCTTAATTAGTAAAGCTGAAGGCTTTAATCTTAAGAAAATATGAGTCGAGTTGAAATTGGAATTTTACCTTCCATGGTGTGGATTAATGATGAAGTATGAATTTTTACAAGTATATATATGGAGTAATATATATGGAGTAATGTTGATGAAATTAAATACATGACCGATTTTGTTCAGAAGACAAGCAAAAAGTTATACTTATTGGCCACAGGCAATTCTTGAGATTTGTAAATACTCAAATTCAAATTTTCTGAACGTGTAGCTCCCTTTGAAATTTTGGTCAATGCTGAATAAAACCATTTGTGGCACAAGCTTTCTGTCATCAGCAAATCACTTTTCTCCTAGAATTAAATTAAAATGAATCAGATTCAAGAGGTGAATGCTGGTATGATAGGGTGGGAAGAGAACACTTTCACAGAAAATGCCCCTTGTGGATCATTCTTGTTCCAGAACCGAATTACCTTTGGAGAGAGTGGGAGACCCGAGAAGAATCTCACAGAGGACACACCTAATCTTGTGCAATTTTGTTTTTAACTTCTCAGGGTTCTACAAAAGGCAAATACGAGAAAGCAAAGTCTGGGGAATGAAGTATTTTACTAATACAGCAAGTGTTTCTGAGCCCAACTCAATTCCAAGCACAGAGTGTGCACCTAGAGACACTGGGGGCACTCAGGCTCTCTGCTCCTGGAGCTGTGGGCAGGACTAGATTTTCAATACCCACGCTGGAGAGATGACCAAATCTTCCAAATCTTCCTTTTCCTTAACCAGATCATAGCTTGGACTGTCCCACGAGATGCTGAACTGAGCTCCCCATTGACTGCTTCCACCCCTTAGCTGCTGCTCCAGGTCTGAGTGGCAGCCAGGTGGGACCAGCTCCCCAAGCTGGAGGCTCTCTGAGCCGAGTCTGGCAGCATCTGGCAGACGTCTAATGTGACCCACTTGCATCAATCATAACTTTTCTAGTAGCCACATTACACACAGTAAAAGGAGAAAAGTCAAAAGAATTGTAATTGGAAAAATGGTATCACTCCAACCTACATATACGTCAATGAGACAGTGTTTTAAAAATCTCAATAAAATAATTTAAGTTCCCTTTCTTATTCTGGTTTCAGCATCCAGTGTGCATTTTACACTCAGAGCACATCTCAATTCAGGTGAGCTGAATTCCAGGTGCTCGAAGGCCACGGGTAGTTGGTGGCTACGATATCGGACACCCCAGATCTGGTTCATTTCACCAGCTCAGGTCAAAGCTGAATGACCAATTGCACCACTTATTCTAAATAGCATCTCAGATACCAGAAGTTCCGGGCCAAGAGTCATTTATTTATATTTATATTCATATTCATATTTGTATTATGCTGTAGGCCATATCCTTGTAGAGGGATGAGAAATACTAGGTACATGACAGGTCTATGAAAGCAAAGAGGATAAAACCTCAAGCCCTCATGGTCATTTGGGTCATTAGGAAACTCCAGTATACTTATTATTCCTGAGAGTGGGTCTGGCCGAACATTTTAAAGAACGAAGCAAATGTCTCATCTGCCTAGGTTATCTAGAAAAAGCTATGTACCTAAACTGTGCTTTTATCCGCAGCCACTAGTGCATCAATTCATGGCTGAAGGAGCCCCATGGAAAGGTTTGTCATGTCCCTTCTGCAATGTGGTCACTCAGAAGAATGAGATCAAGACACGGGGTCAGTTGGGGGAGCTGGTGTCCAAGATCAGGGATCTGGAGTCCTGGGTTCTGGGATGCACGTCCAGGGACAAGAGGAAGGAATTGGGCCCTGCTAAGTGAGCTGCTGAAACACAGAGTCCAAACCAACCTTTCAACCCAGAAACTATCCTGTGGGCAAGGAAGCTTCACCACGGTCCCAGGGGAAGGCAGGGAAGATCCTCTCTATGCAAAGCTCCCTTTGGGGAAGTTAATGTACGTAACTCCAGGTGAGAAAGGCCAAGTCCCAAACTCTGGGCCTGTGAGGAGAGGGAGTCTGATGACAGAGGCTGAGAGTGGGGACCCTGCCCCCACCCCACCTGCAATATGACCCATCCTGACACTGGCACCTGCACAATGTACAGAGACCTGAAACTGCAATCTTTTCCTTGCTTACATTCCTTCTTCCTCACTCATCATCAAACCCTGCCTGTGACTTTCAGGTAAAAGCCAAACAGTACACCTCATGTTGGCATCATTACTCTTATGCCTTTATAAATTCCTGCAAGAAGAGGGGGACAGAAGACACTGCTTTTTCAACTATAATACAAGTTGTATTTGTTTTATTTTTTTACAAAAGTGCAAAGTGAAATGTATGGAATTTTAATCCTAACTACTTAACATATTCTGAATTCGCACTGCATGGAATTTCCTTCCCATCTGAGTGCTTCGTTTGGTTCTCATGTACACGAGTCATCTCCAGAGCCTGAGAGACGCTGCTGCGAGGTGACCCAGGCCCTCCACACGTCTCCACAGAGGGAAGAAAGGAAACTAACTTGTTCAGATTCCTCTCCTCTGTCAGGGGGGTGACAGGGGCTCCACAGCAGGTGTGGCCCCACCGACACCCATGCCTGCCAGTGTTTGCCCCGGGAGCCGAGCCCTGGAAGGACTGGGGAGGCCCCGGGCAGCCCTGAGGGGAGGACCCAGGGTGGGCCATGACCACGAGGTGGGAAGGAGGCCCATCGCTGTGCAGCTGGAGCACCAGGTTTGACAGGAGCAGGGACTCTGGCTCTGGTGCTCAGAGCCTCTGTCCTGGGCCTGGCCGGTCCCAGGAGCTCAGTGGGACCATGAGAGCCATTGTGTGCAGCCAACCCAGCAGCCTTCACACAGGCCTCTAGAATTCCCGCCAGCCAGGGAGGGTCTCTGGGCTGCTGCACCCGGGCCTCTCTCCCACGGAGCCAAGTGCCAGTTTTATTCTGATCCCAGTACCAGGAATGTGGGCGAGGAGAGGAGGAGAGAGATGTGCTCCAGGGCGTGCCTCCCATCTCACTTCTGCAGCAGGACCCAGGAGCAGTGCAGGAGCCCCACAGGGAACATTCTCTGTGCCACCCTCCCTGGCAGCACCCTTTCCCCCAGGGCAGACCTGATGGCGGCCCCTGCAGGTTCCGGTCCGAGACCCAAAGGTGCAGAGGGAGAGGGTCCCCAGCGCCCCCTGCACGTGGCTTGCAGGGAAGCACTCTTTCTCCAGCTCAAGTGTGCAGGACAGACTGTGTCCCACCAGAGCGCCTCTGGCAGGGGTCATACCACACCCGATCTGGTAACTCCCCTGCT
>NW_023238102.1:0-1134 GCF_002007445.2 Ailuropoda melanoleuca | reverse complement strand
GGAGAATTATAGAAAGGTATATTTTGACAACAGATGGAGGGATAAAGGAAGCAGGATAAATTTTGAGCTTGAAAAGTTATCTGGGATCAGGTGATGGGTGCCAGGACCATGAGAAGATGTTTTAAAGGCTCGAAGCATACTATGGTTAAAAATATGGAAAGATCGATTCAGAACAATATGGGATTAGTGCTAAAAACAAGCTCCATATACTGTACAACTTTGCTTCAAATTGGAAATGTCTGAAGGTTTAATATTTGGGGACTTAAGAAGAGTAGGATTTCCCATGACCAAATCTGTATATCACCTGAGATCTAAGAAGCCATAGATAGGTGTACAATCACTTCACTCCTACCAGTGCTATTGTTTGATGGGATTTCTTCTAGCCTTTACTATTCTTTCCTGAGACCTTAGTACGTGGAAAGTATATAAAAAATCCCCATGAGGTGCCTGGATAACTCAGTCGGTTGTGTCTGACTCTTGGTTTCGGCTCAGGTCATGATCTCATGGGTCATGAGATGGAGCCCCACATCATGCTCCATGCTCAGCAGGGAGTCTGCTTCGACATTCTCTCCCTCTGCCCCTCGCCCCCGTCTCTATCACTCTCTCTCAAATAAATAAATAAATCTTAAAAAAAAAATCTCCAAACACCTAGGGCAAGAGAAAAATGGTCCTCTGAGATCAAGAACAACCCCAGGAAGGAATTCAGGCTCACCAAATTGTTCAACTTCCCATGTTCCCAGAGTTAAGAGTTTTCTCCCTGCAAAGAAGTAGCCAGGCTCTAGGAAACCTGTTACTCAGTAGAATATTCCACAATGATTAAAAATGTTGACAATTTTACACTGTTCAAAAAGTAACTACTAGCTGTATTGCCTATTAAGCATTTGAAAAGTACCTAGAATGATTAAGAAACTGCTTTTCTAATTTTATTTTATTTTAAATTATGTGGATAACACAGTTCCAGAGTAGAGAGAGTATTGCTTGACCCAAAGCAAAGCCCTAAACTCAAATCACTTTTGAGACCTAGGGAGGAAGGAAGTAGTGGCACAAACTCCCAATAATAATAGAAATTCCTTCTCTGCTGAGATCTCCATTGACTCTGGATGGAGATCCTCAGAGCTGGTAACTATTAACAGC
>NW_023238101.1:0-1134 GCF_002007445.2 Ailuropoda melanoleuca | reverse complement strand
GAAGGAAGGAAGGAAGGAAGGAAGGAAGGAAGGAAGGAAAGGAAGAAAGAAAGAAGGAAGGAAAGGTGGGGGAGGGAAGAAGGAGAGAAGAAACCAGGTCAAAGTAAGTTTTTATTTCTCGCTCACCTTCCTTCCTTCCTCTTCCCATATATTATATCACTTATGCTTTCGAATGATGTCTGATCTATCATATTTATAAAATAGAATTCTTGATCTTCCCTCCATTGAACGTATTAGTTGTTCCCATCTCAGTAATGGAACCACCACCTTCTTATTTCCTTTTTAATCATGGAAGCCAAAAATCTAGGTATTAACCCTAGTTTTAATGGTTTCAATCCCCCTGTGCATTTGGATTCAGAGATCTTGAGAGTCCTCTGTCTATGCTTATTCTTACCTTACAGTTTTGCACGTCCACCCCTCTCTGGTATTGCTCAATCAGTACTCTGGGCCTGGAACATTCCCTTATATGGAAGCTAGGTTCCATGCTGTCGCTTAGCTCCAGATTCTTCTTTCCTATTAGGAGAAATCTTCCCGTTCTGGGTTTGCAATGAACTTTCTCATATTTCTCAGGCATGTGCTTCCCATGGCAGCTGGCCAGTCCCACTAGTATGTCTGCCGTCTCTACCTGTGAGAAGGGAAGGGGGTCTTCACCTGCAGCACAAGAGGGGTGCGTGCAGTCTGTTACCGTGCGTTAACTATAAGGAAGGACACACCGGCTCAGGGAGATGGGGCACATTGCAGATGCTGGTCTTGCTGCACTCTTCTTTCTGTGAGTAAGGTGTTGTCCCAACCAGTGCCTTGTCTGTTGAGTCCTTTTTGGCAACTTGGAACCTATAGGAGATAAAGTAGGCCAGGGTATGTGGGGTCCACGTACTTGGAATCCTCACTGGGAATTTGTGAATGGATCTTCCTGCTCCACGCGCCAGCTGTTAACTCTGTCGGCATTAAGCTCCCTCAAGAACTTTGCATGGTTGGCACCCTTCATATTCAAATACCACGTCCTCCCAGAGGCCTTTCATCACCGCCCAACTTACAGTTATCTAAATGAAAGTATGCATGGAGTCACTGTTAGTACCTAGCATTGTTTGGTTTCTCTGCCTCTTCCTCACAAAATGTAAGCCTCATGAGAGCAGC
>NW_023238100.1:0-1134 GCF_002007445.2 Ailuropoda melanoleuca | reverse complement strand
TTTCTGCCTTACTTCTCTCATTCCAAATGTTGGACTAATAACCCATGCTACACAAATACAATACCAGATTTAACTTTAAGCACCATAACAGCAACATGTTTTTAGGAAAGAACTTATTTTCTATGGCTAAGTCTGTAAGATACCACTAAAGCAAAAGTGTTAAATTCAAGCTGTTAAATCAATTACTGGTTGTTTCCACATCTTCAATGAGTTCATCTAAGAGGCTATAAGGGGAATGCTTCATGAATATAGAATTATAAGAACTTGAGAGTCATAATTAATCTTTGATATTTATTCAGTGGTAAACAAAAGCAAAAGAAAATCACAGTAACAGCATTAAAATAAACAATTATTTGTGAATTGTATTTTTTAAAAATAAATGCCACTGTTTGCCATATCCCAAATCCCCTTCCATCTATGTCTTTCAGATAAAGCCTGATTTATTTCCGAGCATGCTGGTGTTTCATCTGTAGCATTAATCACACTATTTCTTGCAATAAAAATAAAAATAAATTTACTCCTTTAAACTGTATTATTGAGAAAGAGAAACGCAGTAGCTGACATCCAGGAGCTGGCCTGCTACTTCAGCTAGGCTTATTGTTCTCCTGTTGAAAATAATTCACAAAACATCAACATCAGAAAAGATCATTCTGTGACCATGATAGATCAAGACAAAAACTACAGCATTCTATAATCACATCTGAACAGAAATAAATAATAAATATTTTCCAAGATGCAAAATATCAACCCTCCCCTCTCAGGACCAGTAGGAACGATTAAATGATGCATTTTTACAAATTACAGTTTAGCACCCTCCCAGGGATAAGATTTGTTGAGATACTCAGTTGAAATTGTGTCTGCATGCTACCAGCACCCTATCCTGATTCCTTGGACAGTCTCCAAAATCATCTAACCAAAACCCAAATCCTACCATAAATCCTTTGTAACACCTTTTTACACAGATGGCATTATAAATCAAGTCAAATTTCCATCCAAAGGTTTCAGAAAACTTAAAGTCTATACATTCATTTCAGGAATAAAGAAAAATACATATATGCTAATTTTAGGACTAAATCCATCTCTAATGCAAGAACCAAAAGATTTTGCCCATATGTCGTTATGTTTTTATAATGT
>NW_023238099.1:0-1134 GCF_002007445.2 Ailuropoda melanoleuca | reverse complement strand
TAAATAGGACTTACTTATGGAAAATTGCATATAGGGCCTTTGTACCTTAATATAGCTAGTTAATTTTAACAAAGTAAGTTTCAGGTTACCCCAAAAGCGGGTGTGTGTCAGTACTATAAGATTTTCCATAAGCCCAAAAATGCACTCAGGTAATCCTTCAGAAATTTACACTTTAATTGTAATTAAAATTCTATCCATGTCATAGACTTCAGGTTTCTTAGATAGCTGGTGCTCTCTACTCTTGGTACACTATGGTAATATAATGGAAATGTAGATACAGTGTGGTTTATCTTTTTTTGTGTGTGGTTTATCTTTAGATTGTCATTTAAAATTGTTTCATAATACAGGAAAACAAGGATGTGAAGTTCATCCTTCCATCATAGTTATTATCATAGTAGCCTACAGGATTTTATTTCATATAACTGAAGGAATAAATATTTTTCCTTATTTATATGTCATATTCATTGCTTAAATTGTTCACTTTTTTTTAAGAACCTGAACCGAAAGCTGATCTCTGGGAACTGGCTGAGCTGATGAACTGAGGGTAAGGGTAGAGATGGAATGAATGTCAAGGGGGCAAGTTTACCAAATGTAGAGCCCGTTAAAATGCCAGAAGCAGGTGTATTACCCATTAAGAATGCAAAGTATGTGGTTTTAGTTTTCAGAATATTATATCATTAATAATATAGCTATAACATTATTGTTACTTTAATAAAAAACGGTTGCATTTTAAATCCTTTCCCCAATGAAACCTCAAATGACTAAATAATAAAATGACAAGAGGTAGTCAAGTTTATTATTGTTCACATAATAAAGATAATCTGGCAGGTAATTTGGACCCTAAGTGCCTGACTGCCTTACTTAGAGACTATCAGATCTAGAAACAAATTGGGTCAAAACCATATTGAAATATGAAATATAAAAACATTTTCTTACTTTTGAGTATAAGTACTTTAACCAAGAGCTAGTAATTTTCAGATTCTTTCATAATTTCTGCTTTTACAAATACATAATGCATTTATAGTAAATATCAGCTTGTATGAAATATACTGAGGCACTGAAGTAGGGTCTCCTACCAGCTCTAACATAATTTGTGTGATTCCGGGAGAATCCCTTAACTTCTTTTTTTTTTTT
>NW_023238098.1:0-1133 GCF_002007445.2 Ailuropoda melanoleuca | reverse complement strand
GGAATTAAGTAACTTACTATTAATCCAAAGTCCAAAATGATGCACAATGGGGCAAAGAATCCCAATTACACCTATAACCTCATGGGGGCTGAACTTTCAGTGACAGAACAGGAAAGTGATCTTGGGGTTCTGGTGGACAGATCAATGAAGATTTCAATCCAGTGCACAGCGGCAGTGAAAAAAGCTAATTCAATGCTTGGGGTAATTAGGAAGGGAATAGAAAACAAGTCAGCAAGTGTCATTTTGTCTCTTCATAAATCTATCGTGAGGCCGCATTTGGAATATTGTGTCCAGTTCTGGTCACCACATCTCAGAAAGGATATTGAGAAACTAGAAAAGGTTCAGAAAAGGGAATGAGAAGGATCCAAGGGCTGGAACACCTTCCTTATGAAGACTGCAACATCTAGGAGCCTTGAAAGATGATTAAGAGGAGATCTCATTCATGTCTATAAAATCATGCATGGGCTGGTAAAGGTGCATAGAGAATTCTTTTCTCTATCGCACACTAGAACCAGGGGGCATTCTATGAAGCTGATGGGCAGGAGAGTTAGGACTGACAAGGGGAAGTCTTTTTTCAGCCAGAGGGTCACTGGTCTCTGGAACTGACTACCAGATGAGGTGGTAACAGCAACCAGCCTGGATAGCTTTCAGAAAGAGATGGACAAATTCATGGAGGTCAGGTATATCAATGGCAACTAAAATGGATGCCTAAGTCCTGCCTCTGGGTTAGAGAGGCAGCAGGATGCCTCTAAAGGCCATTGCAGGGAATGGAGAGCAGGTGGAGGTTTTGCCTTGTCTTCTGCTTGAGATGCCCAGAAGCCATGGGTGGGCCACTGTGTGAAACAGGATGCTGGACTGGATGGACTGTGGCCTGATCCAGCAGGGCTACTCTTATGTTCTTAACCATCCCCCAGAAGCCAGCAAGAGAAACTTGAGCTCTGGGAGTAACCCCAGCATCAGCAAGCGCTTACGTACAGAAAATTCTCCTTCTTTAAGGGGGGAAGAGGGAGGGGGGATTTAGTGAACCAGTATTGTTTTCGTGCATGTAGAATAAAGCTTTGGTATAAAAGATATACTGCTTGTTCTTGCATCTACTTCTAAGAAGAAACACATAACATCAATATTAGTATATC
>NW_023238097.1:0-1133 GCF_002007445.2 Ailuropoda melanoleuca | reverse complement strand
AACAGAGCATCCTGCCAGGAGCCGGAGCCTGGTACTCGGCTCTCTAAGGATTTTAATTGACTCCTCCCTATCCTCTGACACCAGCTAGCACCCTTAGGCTCTGGGTAACTATTTCCTGAATGGAGGTTCATTTTCCTTGAAAGAGAAGGTAGGAATCCCTCCAGCACCTCACGCCTTCTGCTTGCCTTTTGCCATCTGCCCGGCTCCCTCCTTCCACCAACGGCCCCTCCCTCCACCCTCTCCTCCCTTTTACTCCAGATGGAACTGAGTAAACACCCTTCCCGACTGGGGATCCGGACGGGGCCGTGTCTACCAAATGCCGTAATAACGCTCCCACTGTGGGCCCAGGACAGAGGAAGCACCCGAGGTCCCACAGTCAGGTCGGAACCATGAAAGACCCGGAGCAGGACTGGGGTCCAGGCTCAGAGCTGGATTCAGAGCCCCCCATCCCAGGGGTGTGGGTGACCGAGGGGAAGCCCACGTGGGGGGTGCAGCCTCAAGGAGGGGGTCCCAAGGGGGGGCCCTGGGGGCAGGAAGGAGGGCGCGGGAGGGGAAGCAGGCAGGCCTGGCGCCGGTGAGCAGAGGCCACATCTTCAGTCCACAGGGCTCCCTTCCGTGGCCAGCTCCCTTCCGTGGCCACCACCCGCCCCCCCACCCCCGTCTGCACAGACAGAGTGCTGGGAAGTTAACAATAGGCTGCTGCCTGGGTCCTCCCCACGCAGTCCCCTACCAATTACGTAAAGGTCACCCGGAGCGTGGCCTCAATATTGCTACGAGTGGCCCAGGTGCCTTGATGGTGTCCACGGGGCTGAGACCCGGAATGTGCTGGACAGTTTGGAGCACTCTGCAGCGGCACCATCTGCCCCCCTCCAGGCCGCCAGGCTGGCGGAGGTGTTCCTCCACGCTCTTCATTAACTGTTTGTAAATTCTAAATGCAGAGCGACAGCTTTCTTCCGACTGAAATTCTGCACGTAATTGCTACTGTTTTCCTCTGTTCCCAGAGGCAGTCAGGAAATAAGAAATCTCACTCGATATTAAGTCTGATCCTGGCCTGGATCTGGGGTTGGGGGACTCAGAAGCTGCCCCCCCAACCCCCGTCCTGCCCTTCTATCTTCTGCTGTGGCCCCTAGAGG
>NW_023238096.1:0-856 GCF_002007445.2 Ailuropoda melanoleuca | reverse complement strand
CTCTCTGAGCCTTTGTTACATGAGCCACTATAAACTGGGTTTTCTGTCACACACAGAAAAAAACATTCCTACTTAACATACTAGGGCCACTACCTGTCTTTCCAGAGCAATCCAAGCAACCCAAGTGTCCATCAATAGATGAATGGATAAAGAAGATGTGGGGTGTGTGTGTGTGTATAATGGTNATAATGGCATATTACTCAGCCACAAAAAAGAATGAAATCTTGCTATTTGCACAACATGGATGCATCTACAGGGTATAACTATAGCTCAGTGAAACAGGTCAGTGACAGAAAAACAAATACCATATGATTTCACTCATATGTGGAATTTAAGAAACAAAACAAATGAACAAAGAGAAAAAGAGACAAACAAAAAACAGACTCTTGAATATAGAGAATGAATTGGTGGTTACCAGAAGGAAAGGCGGGGGATGGATGAAATAGATGAAGGGGATTAAGAATACACTTATCATGGGGTGCCTGGGTGGCTCAACCGTTAAGTGTTTGCCTTTGGCTCAGGTCATGATCCCAGGGTCTTGGGATGGAGCCCCTCATTGGGCTCCCTGCTTGGCAGGAAGCCTGCTTATCCCTCTCCCACTCCCCTTGCTTGTGTTCCCTCTCTTGCTGTCTCTCTCTGTCAGATAAATAAATAGAATCTTTAAAAAAAATACACTTATCATAATGAGCACTGAGTAATATATAGAATTGTTGAATCACTGTATTGTACACCTGAAATTACTATAACATTGAACATTAATTATACTGGAAATAGATAGATAGATAGATAGAGAAAAAGAAATTTCTTCATCCTGTTCCCACTTTGAGAAAGAGCCTCTATTTAATAGTCTTTGTTT
>NW_023238095.1:0-1133 GCF_002007445.2 Ailuropoda melanoleuca | reverse complement strand
GTGCATGTGATTGAATTTGCAAAAATCAAACCCACCATGATACAGCCATACTCTGGTGAGATACCCAAAAGACGTGACTTCTCAAAGTTAGAAAGTGCTTGGGTGGCAGTTCTGGAAAATTCTGTCCTGTAAACCATGATGACAGCTGGGATTGATTACCTTTCACTAATGATTCCAATGAAGCCCAGGGATGGACCATGTGATCCAAGCAGATGGAGGAGTTAAAATGTAACAGTGTTTTGGTTGTGTAGACCTTTATTGTCTTTGGTGAGGCTCTCGAGATAACTTTAGGGATACTATCTTTTATGAAACATCGTGTTGTGTTGAAGCTTTTTCATGGGCAAGGAGGCTTTCCTCAGGCTTGCCCTATTAGCTGTAAAGGTGCCCACAGGAAACTGTTCAGAGGGGAGAGCTTGCTGCTCCAGGAGACGACAGGCTCTGGCGGCCTGGAGAGCGTTTCTGTGATTGCAGGGAAAGGGGGTGATGCGCCGCAGTCTGCCTGTCTGACTCCTTGCGGGCTTGAGGCCGCGGAGTCTCCTATTAACTTGACACAAACACACCTCCCCTGCCTTCAGGCTCTCATGGCCTCTGTCATCCCAGTCACCGGAAACTCTGCCACTTGCATCCCCAGGGACAACTGGCTAGCCACTTTGCATTCACACAGGAGAAAGGGAACTGCCCCGGGACGGCCTCACCCGCACAGGGTCACCGTTCTGGCATTTTCCTCTGGACTTGCTCCGCTTTCCGCTTTCATGACCAAGGCTAGCTTTCGGCTCGCTCTTTCCCAGGACCGCCTGTAATTGAGACTCAAATAGTAAAATATACATAACCGGCTGTTTTACCGAGTCATCATTTATGAATACAGCTCGATTAATTTGTTTAGTCAGATGTGGAGGGGCAATAAAAAGTGATTGACGAAAAACAATTAAAACAGTAAAAGTAAATTGTTTGTGTCCATTAAAACCTGCTGAGGCCGTCAGTTGAAAATTGTAGGCCTCAATGTGAAAATTAAAACTATTGATTTCCCCCCTACGCATGTGAATATCAGAGTTCTAATTTGTTTTGTTTTTACTGGCTGAAAGCCCCTGAGGTCAAAATGAAGGTACGCCTTCAATAAGCTTTTTTGGTGGAGT
>NW_023238094.1:0-1133 GCF_002007445.2 Ailuropoda melanoleuca | reverse complement strand
CCTCTCTCGCTGGCTGTCTCTATCTCTGTCAAATAAATAAATAAAATCTTAAAAAAAAAAAAAAGAAAGTAAACAATATAGAGACTGAGCAGTTCTTGAAATATCCAGGCTTTTAAAAAAAATGTTAGCATAGATAAACAATAAATTGAATGAAACGAATCCTATCTTATTTGTTTTGTTTTCTTTTTTTTTTTTAAATACTACTTACCGTGAACGGAATCCATCTATAGACCTTGAAATGTCAACATAAAAGAAATTTGGTAGGAAATATGATGTAACAGTTTTCTTTCACATCCTCAAATTTTTGATGAATGATCAGTCTTCAGGCTGCCTGAAAACATCTTCAAACTCACACTTGCAATTCTTATACAAATACATTGCTAAACAGACTTTCAGAATGTGATTTCTAAGAAGCGTTCCCAGAAAATTCCTGAGGTTCCAACCACAGAGAGTATTCTAGAAGCGTGTACCTGGCTTAAAGGGTCCTTGGTCAAGGATGAGGGTTGTGGGTCTTCAGCAGAATCAAGTTGGATAGGTTCCCTTTCTCAGGATACATGGTCTCACTCTGTGATTAATTCCTGCAGAGACATGCAGGACAATGAGAGCCATATTAAGGATTCAAGGACATACCCATTTATTACTCAAATTCTCTTCTGCTCTCTCCGAGAGTATAAAGTAATTCTGATATTCCAGTTAATTTGTTACATTCCTGGGTATAAATTGAATGTCTCCATTCCTTGTGGAGTCCCCATTTACTGAATGTATGGTGTATGTCAGGCTCTCAAATGAGCCTTTTATACAATTAATCCAAATTGATTTCCACCACCATTGTTGACGCAAATGCTAACAATCTCCGGGTATGATGTTGGAAAAGACTGAAAGTCTGAGAGATCCCAGAACGTATCCTATTCCACAGGCCTAGAAGGTTTTTAAGGCTGGTTTTCAATACAGGTTTTAAAGAATTCTGTGGTAGAATGTTCCGTCTTAATATGACGCCTTCGAACCAAATTTTAGCCCTAACTTTTGAACAGCATCAATTTCTTTAGTATTTCCAATTCCCCACCTACTCTTGTTTGCTTTAATTCTTGTTTCTACTACTGTTGTTGTTGTTGGTGGTGGTGGTGGTGGTGGTG